>NC_092633.1:12026989-12226989 GCF_039555335.1 Amphiura filiformis | reverse complement strand
AGGTCTATTATTAATAGGCCTAGTTGCTCCCGTCATTATTATTTTTTTCATTTGGTTATGAAACCGGGGTTATGAAACATTTGATCATGGCAATGGCAAATTAATGGACAATAAATTGTTATTACAATTATTGCCTAATAATTATGATGAACAATCAAACTTATACGGTGTCATAAGATTGATAAAGGTTCTTGTTCAGATCCAATAAAATGATACTACTCACTCAGAAATATTTCAATTCCTATCAGGAATCTTGTTCACTCTGGTACTGGTGTTTCTAGGTGTTTTAGAACCGGCAACACTTCTGTCTGGTTTTGATGACGTCACCAAACTTTCTTGTTGCCGAGAGTTTATGACCTGGTCATAAATTTTGTCCAGTCTGTAAGCCCCCTCGTCCTTGTTCATGGTGTCTTTTCCTCTACTTCTAATCCAGATTGCTTCCTTTAGCCAGCGTGTTGTTTTGTCTGATTCTTGATCTATGACCTGAGCCTCATCCCACCCAATCACATGATTTTGATGTGCAACATGTTCTGCAATAGCCGATTTGTGGATTTCAGAAGCTGATGCTTTTCTTTGTGACCTGGTGAAGCTCTTTGCGCTCACTTTTTCACTTTCTGATTTATGTTCCGTTAGTCTAGTCTCAAACAAGCGACCCGTTTCCCCGATGTACGTTTTGGGGCAATTCTGGCACGGGATCTCATAAATAACTTCCGCCGATTGCAATGGGTCACGCTTGTCTTTTGGATGGACTAACATGTTTCGTATCGTGCGGTGGGGTTTCATGCTAGTGGAGAATCCGTGTTTCTTAAAAATTCTTGAAACCCTCTCCGAGAGGCCCTCCACATAAGGGATGACCACAAGGCCTTTACTCCTCTCCCTAGTGTCTTTGGGGGGTTTAACCTTAGGTTTAGGGTTCTCTTTGTCCGCTTTAACTTTGTTGATCGACCACTCAGGGTAACCGCATCTGGCGAGGGCTTGTTTTATGTGCAACTCCTCTTTGCGCTGATCTTCTGTCTCGGTTACAATGGTGTCTTTTCTATCTAACAAAGTTCTTACGACACCTAACTTCTGATGTAGTGGGTGGTGTGAATCAAACTGCAAGTATTGATCTGTATGGGTTGGCTTGCGATAAATACAGAGCTTTGTGGTGCCATCAGGCTTCTTGATAATGAGTGTGTCTAGAAAGGGTAGGCTACTGTTGGATTCTTCCTCGTAAGTAAACTTAATACTCCCTGTCGGGTCAACTTGATTAAGATGGTTGGTCAAGTTCTCTGCCTCTCAGGTCATAGATCAAGAATCAGACAAAACAACACGCTGGCTAAAGGAAGCAATCTGGATTAGAAGTAGAGGAAAAGACACCATGAACAAGGACGAGGGGGCTTACAGACTGGACAAAATTTATGACCAGGTCATAAACTCTCGGCAACAAGAAAGTTTGGTGACGTCATCAAAACCAGACAGAAGTGTTGCCGGTTCTAAAAACACCTAGAAACACCAGTACCAGAGTGAACAAGATTCCTGATAGGAATTGAAATATTTCTGAGTGAGTAGTATCATTTTATTGGATCTGAACAAGAACCTTTATCAATCTTATACGGTGTCATTTTGGTAATTTCATTTACTAACTCATGTACATGAGGGAATATATTTTAGAGTCTTGGAAAATGTAAGAGTTCGTTTAAATATAATTATTTCCAATATTTGTCTTATCTAAATCGCAGGATAATGATGATAATGAGGATATGCCGGATATGACATTACTTTTATATGCGTTACGTGAAAGGTACATAGACGTTGTAAAGATATTAATAACCGCTGGTGCTAATCTGGATCATGTTGTTAAGGTACGTATTTTGTGCACCTCGTGAATTCGTATCCAAATCAACACTTTCACGTGTATATTCTCCTCAACCATTGCTTCACATATTGCCTTAAATATTATAGTAGAGAGCTTTGTTGCTACATAGGGTCCGGTGCAACATTTTAGACAAAGGTGACAGATATGTTAGAATGATCATTAAAGTCTCCCATTTATACAATTAACGGCTAAACTGGGCTCTAACAGAAACTTACAAATTTTCACATAATCATATCTTGAAAATCTGTCCATCAAAATGAACCAAAATTATTCACAGGATCACTTCAATTCTCTACTCTAATGTCATGTCAATATCCAAACGGTTACACTTCTGACACAACTGAAAATGCACTGGCATGGAACCGCTTGCTATACGCGGTGTGGTTATGTTCGTTGGGTACGAGTGTTATATTGTGAGGCAATCCTGACACAGGAAAGTTCAAATTGCTGTTACAATTTCTTTACTGTTTACATCACACATCAAAATGGGCTGTGACATGTGGTCCATCCAGTGGATGGGGTTTCATGTCAGTGCATTTTGCTGTTGTGTCAGTTGGGCAATTGCTTGGTTACTGACATGTGTTTTGAATAGAGTATTGAAGTAATGCTGTGTGAAATTTTGGTTCATTTTGATGGACAGGATTTTAAGATATGACCTTGTGAAAAATTATAAGTTTCTTTTTGAACCCAGTTTATATAATTATAAAAAAAGCAATGAAATTAATGTGCATTTTGTTTTTATTCTGTCTTCTTCAGTGGGCTGATACGTCATCGGGAGCATTTACAGAAGACACTGCCAGGTCTTGCGCAAAACGTATGCGTCTTACGGCGATTGTAGAACTCATTGATAAGGAAACTCAAAAAAGGAATAAAGTTCAAGCAGTAAGTGACCGTACAAATTGCCAAATATCGAATGGCACTTGTCACAAGTTGCACGTTGCAGATTGAAAGTTGTATAAGTCCGGCGTATATAAAAAAATAAAAACTTAAAAAACCGACACAGGTACCTGGTGTAATTTCAACCAAGCATCCATACTACAGTTCATTTATAAAAAAATATTAAACTCACTCAATAGTATCGACCATAAGGTAGGCCTATATTCTAGCCAAATTTGGATACCATACGGCTATTTTCCTTATAGGTACCATGCAATAGGCCTATTCATAAATATTGGTCATAATGCCCATATTTGGCATCTGGCAAATATACACAAATATTATACACAGAAATATATAGGCTAGAAATTCCCACAGACGGAAAACAGCTAGCTCCTCTTTTGATGTTCAATAAGGTATGGCGAGTGTGGCCTTCAGCACGTAAAATTGGGAAATCTATTTAGCATAACAAAGGGCTAGTTCCCGATACACTGTGGAGGAAGGAATGTGGTTATTTGCATAGTAAAAACACTATTAAATCACGGCGAGATGTAAATTGGGTGTTGATGTCAGAGCTCATTAAAGTTTGTCACTAGGTGTATTGCAAGTTGCAACTAGTTGTAATGTCTTCATCAGTTGTTCTGATCCCGGGTTCTGATATCCGACAACTTCTATACACTCCATCAAAGGTTAATGCGTGAGCCATGTCGATATCTTGCTTGTGATACGATTATCATCCTTGTTTGTGTCCGTGCTCATGTATACCGTACCCGGATACCGTATATAATTTAAAACATTTCAAGAGATCAAGGAGAGATTTCATCCGCTGATGCCGATGGTACAACAAGTAGACACGGTTAGAATCTTTTATGTTGTACCATGCTAACAGTGGCAGAACTACGCTCGCCCATAGTTAAATACGAATTCATTTTTTGGGATTTCGGTTCTCCAAACATGGGGGTCAATTAAGCCCATTTATTTTTAGAGGGCCAAGTTACCCTGTTGGATCCAACCCTGATCATGTCACCTACTCCCCCCCCCCCAAAAAAAAAGAAAGCCAACCTATATAGAATAATTAGGCACACTAATACACGATATTCGTATATTTCAGAATCTGTTTACTGTAGCAAATGGAAAACCTGATGGAGAATATGAAAAGGTATGTATTTTGCCTGGTACCCGGGGCACACCGACATCGCCCGGTTAATAATTACATTATACAGCAGAGACACTGAATGAATACACGGGATCGATACACGTGAATGTGCTATGCACGATTTGATATTCAGACGATAAATCTTTGGATACCGGGGTAGAAAACGATGAATATCTCCCGTAATTTATTTAGTCTAAAGAAGCCATATTTTGTTCCTTGTACTTGAATATATGTGTTCAACGGATATGATAGTCGTTAGCTTGCGTCTTGAGAAAGAACCATTGCGTCTTGAACTCAAAAACTGACAAAAATATTCTGATTTTATTCTGCACTCACTCGACTCGCGCAAGCAGTCTAAAAGCAAATGACCATTGACCTCACCATGGCGTATACATGCATGCTCACTCACACACCTAGAGGTCAATTACCAGGCTATTGTCAGTAGCCTTAGTCGGATGTCCCTCGGTTCATTATGCGTCTTTAAAGGTCGGAACAAAATGGCCATGCGTGGCTGTGGATTCAATCTACCATGGCGATTTCTGCCATGAAGATATCGGGGCGATGACACTGTGCGGGGCCTGGTATAACTTACTTTCCTGCCAGTTTTTGTCAACTTTGTATACTTTGATCAGCTCGTAATCGGCGGGAATTGAGTTTAGAGTGATATAGTTGACCTGTCTGGTCTATTTTGTGCATGTTAAATAAAGTATACGTATAGGGCTTGGATTAATAATTTGTGATGCTTTTGGCGAGATGTCAGAAGACAATTCTCGAAATAAAATATGTTGATATTAATCCGCGATGTGTATAAGGCCCGCCGATTACGAGCTGATCAAAGTATGTGGGTTATTGTAGATAATTTAAATGAAATTTCACCAGTCATGTCAAAGAATAACCACATACCCGCAAATACAACCCTTCTCACAAATTAATTTCATATTATTATGTGGGCCGATATTTTAATATTGAATTGCAGTTTGAGTATTTACGAGGAATGTTCATCTGATATCAAAAATAATTTATAGATTTTTTGAAATTCGCGATATAATACACAGTAAATTGTATAAATCTAATGATGTGCATGTAGCTGGGATGAAAAACCGTCCATCATAGGAATATATTGACCTTTCGTCTTCAAGATATAGATTTTCCCTCCAAACACCAAAAATGTAGGTCCTCAAGTATCAAAAATATCAAATTTTAATAATTTGCCATAAAATTTGTATTATATCGCGAATTTAAAAAAAATCATAATTATTTGATATCAGAAGGACATTCCTCGTATTCAGAATGCAATTCGATATGTCTGATGTGCTCTCAAGTCCCACCAAAAACACTGTGCAAACGTTGCTATATCCGATTCCTTAAACCTTGTTTCAGACAAACAAACGTCAGCAGTCTGACGGAGATGACGAACTTGAAGATATAGAAGACGAAGATTTTGTGGTAAGCCATTGTTTTGTATATATTTCACTTCCATATGCCTACGTCCATGCCTGAATTGAAATAGTTGGCAAGTCCATCAAAACGCAAACGAGAACCCATAGTTCAATAACTGAAGATATATTTTTCAGGAAACGTACAATTTTTGCACATGCCCACCACCATGACCACCTCCCGTCCGAAGGGCGCAATGATGGCATCACCAACGAGCTCCGTTGGCTGCAATGCGATGCCCCTTTATAGGATACTACAAAAATATCTTCTTTTGTACCGGGGCCAGCAAAGCTGGCCGCGGTACTTATTAGTTGGATATAAAAAATGGTTGTTTCTAGGCTATGTATGAAACAGAAATTCATAAAGAAAGCACGTACCTGAATCAAGTTGTTTTGATGATGATTTATGCTTGTAATGTGTAAACATATAACTTGTGGTTGAACGGATATCAGAAATATTGTGTTGATTTTGCATGGTAAGGTAAAATAGGTATATGTTTTAGGAAAATAATTTTTCTGAATCTAGACTAGGAAGTTTTGCTGGTTCTCTTCACTAGAACACTTATCTTGGCAGGCTATGGGATCATGTGGGCAGACACACCGGGTACCATACATGCTTTGTGTGAGTTCAGTATCTCAGTGTGTTGTATGGTATGTGATCCAATATCTCTGGTGAGAGCTACCTGCTGAGTTATGATGACATATTTAATTTACACATCCTACTCTATTCATGTTCCTAGTGGTCTGTCTGTGGTGGTCTGTTATCTTAATAGGCCTATGTGTTGGATAATTTTCAACTACATGTAACATGTTTGACCATGCAACGTGCAGTAAACATGGTAAAAGTTGAATCCCTCACATCGAAGACCTGTAGGCCTATTAATAAATTTATAAGCAAGATCACTGAATATTGGAAATATGTACATTTCCTGGTAACACGATGATGAACCAAAAGCTATTGATGCACACATCACCTTCAAATATTTGGGTCTATTTTTATGATGACAAATATGTCACAACTAGAATGAAGTTTTAGGACATAGGTCCTAAGTAATGATTGAATTTTGTTACTAAGAATATTATCAGTAAACATTCAATTCTTGGCTTTAAAGGTGCTATTTTTGGGTTCAGTTTTCGAAAAATAATATTTCTCGAAATTTTGCTTGTTACTTTGTATGCTTAAATTCTCAAAAAACAAAGAGCTATGAATGAATTAATCTATACTATAGGCCCTAAGGTGCGAACGTCGGTTGTTTTTTAGGCCACAAGACCATTTAGCAATCCATGTATGTGGGGTATGTGTGTAGGGGTGTTTGTACCCTAACAGTGTCTGCTTCCTACTCATGCCATCCAAACCTGGTGATAATAATATTTGAGTAGGAGGACATGTGAATTAGCTTCAACTAGGAATAATCCTTTTCACCAATAGGCCCTACCACCAATCAACCAGTACTTCCCACCATCCAAAATCTCCCTATTTTGCCAGCCAACAATATCACATAATTATCAGAGATTACCCCATATGTTTAATTGCAAGCATCCATCCAACCAAGGCCAATCAATTAGATGTACATCCTTGAATCACAATTGTCATTTTAAAACCATGTCTCGACTGTCAAATAATACACATTACAAGCATCTTTCAGAAGGATTATTTAATCTTCACATGAAATCATTCCTGTCCCGGTACATCCCTTTTTAAAGGGTTTTTTATTTGCTATACTTTTTGATGAACAGCAAAACGATAGGCTTATGTATTGCATTGATTTAAAGTTTTTGAAATTGCCTTCCGTGACGAAAGTGTCAATCGGTGTAATATCAGTTCGGGGGCACTGCTAATTCAAAGACGTCTCTGATATCAAAGACTCTTCAGTGCCGAGTCACCTGACAGTATCATAATTCAAAGACGTCTCATAAATCACATACTCCCTAGTCTCAAAACCCAGCCGCAAACGATATTGTGAACGTGAACTGGCGCAACGGGAATAATTTTGCGAGTAGGCCTAATCAGCATGATCAGGGTTGTAGCTAGCCCAAGTGCCTGCTAGCTCCTGCTAATTTTACTATCCAATTTATGAATTAAATCGCGGGCTCAGGATACACTCTTTCAAGTGAACGTGAGAAATCGGAGAATGCTAAAAAATGTTGCTCTTTTTCATAATTGAGCTTAAATGTTGCAGAATAACTTTGCTCCCTCGACGACATTTTGCAGACTTTCAATTCTCCGGACACATCAAAACTGTTTATTGGTTATTTTCGGAGCATATATTTTTTTACAGATTTCCAACTGAGCCGCGAATTTTAGTTTTAGGCTTAGGGGAAACTGGGGTAATTGTGGCCCCCTTTGCATTTTTACCATGTAATTCTTTAAGTATGAACTGAGAAGTAAAATTTCTGCATGAGTGGATAGAGGCAATGGGTACCTATAAGATGTGATAAATATAATCATAAATATATTGCAATTTGCATAATAATTAACATAATGTTTTAGGGGCCATGTCGCCCCTGAACAAAATAAAGAATTTAAAGAGTATTGTGAATCCAGTTCTTCCTGATAACTATTAATAACATGTTTTATAGTCATTGCGATAATTCTAGGCCATTTGGACTGGTTTATTTACCAGAAAAAGGCATTTTAAGGCATTTTGTAAAATACTTGTTATTATGCTAATTTTTGCATGCCGAAACTGCGGCCGGATCTGACTGTTCATTATACTTCCTTGTTTTGCTTGAAAACATACTAAATAAATTGTGTCTTTTTTGTTTCAATAATGACCCCAAATGGCTAATTTGATTAACATATAACAGATTAATGACCAAAATAGCTTTTTAGGGGGTCAGATGCAAGTAATTTGCTTAAGACATGAACAGGGGCCACATTTACCCCAAGCCGGGTATTACATAATATGCAAATTTAGCTCATTAAATAAACAATTCTTTTATAAAATTGTTATATCAATGGGAACTGTTATGATTACCTTTCATGTCAAACACATACAAAATAGTCAGTGATACAACCAATAAGTACCACCCCTATGAATAAAAAGTGGACTTGCCACTTTTTTTAGAGCCATTTGCGATGTCGCTCCGTTAATTAGACCCCCTCATAAAAATTTTAATGCTATTTGAATATTTTTTCACCAAACAGTAACATAAAGACCACTCTTTCATACAATACAAAGTTAAGTCACCTAGACCAATGCTTATATAAAGACACCCTGATAAAGACAAAGGGGCCACAATTACCCTGGGGCCACAATTACCCCAGTCTCCGCCTATATTTAACACTCGTGCTCAATAATTCCTTCAATTCAGCCTAAGTTTAGGCTTTTCTGTTTTGCTTGAAGGGGATGTGCTATAATAGGCCTATAGTCATTATATCTATGAAAGATAGGCCTATAATTCCTAACAAATTTCCTGCGGACCTGACTTCTGCATGGGTATGAACCTGCTCAATTAGGCCTATATGGATAAATGCAAGTTAGCCTTTTCTTTTTTGACGGAGAAGGGTGCCTGAGGGGGATGCTCCCTCAGAAGTTGGAGAATTATTTTCAAAAAGTTATGAAAGGCACAATAAAGTCATTTGGTGTAAAAGTTTACACTTATTATTCGTATTATTTTGGGCATAACAGATTTCAACGGACCCGACTTGTGAGGGGAATATTATCCTCAAACTAAAAGCCAATTGGTGCATCATTTTGCATTAGGCCCCTATTATTAACTTATTTTTCCGACCATCATGATTAAGCATAGCCTATAGGCCATAACCATGTCATGATAATGCATAATATGTATTTTAGAATGGATTTCCAGTGGATGCGACTTCCCGTCACAAATTTCAAGCATGAACATAATTATGATGCGCAATGACTCAGAACGTAGGCCTACTCTTCCTCGTTTCTTCTTGTTTTCTTTCCACTTTTCCCCCTTTCGTTTGCCTAAAAATCCCCGGATATTGAAATGAGACTGGGTGGCTGTGGCAAAACAAAATTTTCAACCCAGTTTTGCTAATATTTTGTCCTGATTTTTGTAACATTTTCGTTCCGGTATATTGGCAGTTATTTTATATATGTTTTCAGTTGTCGGGTTATTTCTTTCAATTTTTGGGAAATCAGACCGAAAAAGTAGACCTTTTTCTTTTCCCTCCCTTTTCCGCCCTTCAATTTTTGTAGGGGGCACTATACTGCCCCACTGGCTATGCCCAGGCCCGTACGCAGAGTGGGCCGTGCGGTGGGGCAAAAGTCCTCAAAAAAATCCTAATTTACGACCGTAGTGAGAAAAAAAATATGTTTTTTATGATATATAAAAAAAAAAAAGGTCCATAAGTTTGTGAAGAAGGTCCACTTTTTACAAAATCGCCCCCTGGAAAAAAAAGAAACACTTTTTCAAATCAGCACCCCGCAAAAAAAAACGGGCCTGGCTATGCCACTGCTCTATCACTCCCCTTCCTCTCCCTCCTCTCTTTCTCTCTCTCTGACTCCCTCATTTTTTTTTAAGACCCGGGGCTGCAGGCCCCAAAGCCCCACTCCCTGGGGCACGCGCCTGGTTTACCGTAATTTGTTGATCTATTTTGAGCCACCTAATCATAACATAACCCTACCCCTATCAATAAAATACAAGTGTCCATATTTCTCCGAATTTATCCCATGCACGTGTGCAAGAGTCAGGCCACGAGGTTAGGCCTGAACGTTTCCGTAAGGGCCTACCATTTTCAAGTCATTTTTGAATATATTTTGAAAAGTTGCCGCCACAATGCGTGCCAAAAATCGCTCCCCTCCCCCCTCGTTGATTGGCCAAAAATTCATTGTTCCCTACTTTTTTTGCCTTGCCAAAATATTCACTCCGCCATGACTTGGGATTTTTTGTTACTTCAAAACGTTGGATATGGCTCGATTTTGCCAATCTAAGTGTTTTCTGGGACCATTTGTCAGAATTTGCACAGATAGATATGATGTTTGCACAGGCAGATATTTGCTAAACATAGGAAAGCATATTCCGATACAGTCACCTTCTTTCCGATATGCTGCATCTAGCCCCAAACTGTAAAAAAAGCACGACGTATGTGATATCACAGACCCCCGTATGTGAAATCACTGACCCGTCTTTGATATCAGAGACGTCTTTGAATTAGCAGTGCCCCCGAACTGATATGCTTCCCTGCATTCAGCGTCGTGTCGGTTTATATGTCTACAGAAGATTAGCACTGAGTTGATGAATATTTTAGGCACATTCAGCATTTTTAGCAGCTGAACATCTCCGTAAATTCGGTTTGAATATTGATGGTCGAATAATGCTTTACGGTGCACAGAGGCGTACCGATCTTCTCTTGGCCCGGTCTTAGGCTACAATTATCTTTGGCCCGGTTTTAGGCTTAAATGCCCTCTAAAATGTTGGCTCGTATTAGTACACTGCAAAAACAATGTTTAGCGATTAAAGGCCAATATTGGAATGTCATCTCTCCCTGGGTAAGATCTGACACTAGGCCAGCCTATGGCCAGAGGGTAACATGAGTACGTTTGTTTCACCTTGAAGGCAAGGATAGTCTTGCAAACATGGGCCAACTTTCCCCTAGGCCATCTAATATGCCATGAATTAGTTGGACTACAACTGATATCTACTGGTCAGTTTATACTCTTATTTCCACATCTGTTATTTTTATATGGGCCTTTAAATCATTTCGAAACACAATTTTGCCATCACTTTGTAAACACGTTTAGAAGCTAAACATCATGTGTCAAATTTCTGAACATTGGTCAGTGATGGTGTTTAATTTCTAAACATCTGACATCCATATTCTTAACATAGGCCTAACGTTTCTAAACACATTCTTGCAATCACTTTCTAGTAGTGTATTGAAATTGTATATTTTCACGCGCTTCACGCTTAATTTGTCCGTAAGTATATAATTTTAGTCTGCGGGACGATTTGGAAATATTGCACCCCAACAACACCCATTGGCAGTGCATCCAAGATAGGGACGACGCCAACTTTGTATTGAAATGCAATCTGTGAATGTTTGATATATAGCTCGACATTTCCATATTTTCCTTTAAAAAATCAATCCATATTTTCCTTTAAAAAATCAAAATGTGAAACGTTTATTATCACGTGAAATTCGAATGTGAAGACAGAAATTATAAGCGAGTAAGCTTATCAGTTCCAAGTACAGTAGTATTATTTTTACTGGTAGTATTATATAGCCAGCAGTTGAAAATTGCGTTTTAATTTAGCCCATGGACTTGCAAATGGAAAATTGTGTTTTAACCAATGGACATGCAGTTTTCAAACGTAGCTAGCACGTAATTGGCTCTCTCATTGGTCAGTGCTTGTGGTCGATGGCTCAAAACTTTGCAGGTGCAAATGACCGAGCAATCATAGACTGATAGAGGGGAATAGACCGATAACATAATACTTGTGGGAAAACACACAGACTTCATGCAGACAGAATAATATACATCTTGGTTAACGAAATCTATGATAAACATCTTTTAAGATGAACTTAAAAGCTCTATCCATTGTTTACTTTGGGGAATAAACGGCCATGAATAGATTGCAATTGTGAAAGTCGATGAACTATATTTATGTTTTGAAGCTCCCTAAAACAAATGTTAAATATTGAATAATGGAGGACAGATTGGAAAGTACTTACATCAAATGATTCTGAGAAAATTAAAGTTTGATTTTTTCAAAGGACAGCCTAAAATGAAGGTGGAAGTTTTTGTATTTGATGGGCCAGTACGTGCGAAGCGCGCAAAAGTTAGTAATTTTGGTCAAAAACACGGCATTTTTCGGGTTAACAAAGGTCAATTATTGCTTTATTTTTTCTTCTATTAGATTCTTTTACGAGGGATGTCCACCCACGAAAAAATAGTAAAAAATTCCTAATCCAAAATATTATCACTTTTGAAATAAAGTTTAGACAGAGTGTGTTACCGGACTTGGAACTTTTGCATGTGCAGTCAAGGGGAATTTGATGCTTATTTTGACAAACCACTGAAAAGTGATGTGTATTTTCATCGCCAGATGGCATGAAGTAGATTTAGAGGCTTTTCTTTTTAATAGAAGTATTAAAGAAAAAATAAACAAAATTCTAGAGCGAGGCAATTTTATAGCAATTGCTTCAACTGGGGCACAGCAGTGCATGGAACAGCCACTTTCAAGTGAAAGTACAATGGTAATGGCTGCATTCTTTCTCGTATTTTGAAGACTAATAATATTGAGCTTGATTATATTTAATATCAATGATTTTGCAGAGGAAAATATTTATAATATAAATATGTAACACATATGCGAGCCAGGGGCTGTCAATGATATTTTTAATGTAAAAATAGTAGTGTAAATATTTCACTAAAAATCCCAGAGATTTCACATGCAAAAGCTGGGTAACACGCTCTATTTAAAAAAAAATGCATGGGATCCATTTTTAGAAAAGTGACAAAAAAATTCGATAATGGACAGTAAAATAATCAAATCTTTATTTTTCTCAGAATCAGCCCACTATTATACACGTACTCTAATGTAAAAGAGTGAAAAACTCACCTCCAAAAAAGTGAGAAGAGTGAACAGCACTCCAAAAGAGTGCAATCATTACTAAAAGTGTGAAAACCACTCCTGTCCTTTATACCTTGCAAGAGTGGTTTCCACTCATTTATCGTTTTACTCTTTTGTAGTGAATTTCACTCTTCCCACTCTTTTGGAGAGTAAGAAAAACATGTGTGCAAAACTAGACAAACACACCCCTGCACCCACCCCCACACCACCCTTCACAAACACCCCCACACAAACATGCAAACCTCCACCTATTTCAAAGTCGATTTATAATTAAATTTTGAGCATTAGATACCTAAAATCTATTTCTTATTTCATTTTTAATCCATGAATGGTGCGTTGGCATATTGTGACTTTTGTGACTTGTGTTTTTTTTTCTGTTGACAGGAATTGGAAGCAAACGCCGTCCGACCAGCTTCCCCTATTAGAAACAAGAAATCAGCGGGGTGTGTAATAAGCTGAAAGAGTTGAAGTAGACGCGATCAACAGTATAGGGCAGTGCCGGATTTACCATTGGGCCAGATGGGCCAGGGCCCCCAAAATGGGGCCCTAAAACTTTCCCGTAAAACACCATGTTTTTGGGCTTAAATACGGTAAAATTGGAAAAATATGAGCGCTTCACTGGGCCGTTAACTTATATAGCAAAATTCACCTTTATTTTGGGCTAAAATAGTCTGAAATTGAATTTTTCGCGCACAAATGTCCAAGTAAAATCTATGCTCGTCTCCTTCTAAATTGTAATGCTCCCGCCAACACCGTCGATCTTATACTTAAAAAAACCTTAGCCACTTGAGTGTTTGAGTTTGGGGCCTCCAAACTTTGGCCTGGCCCAGGGCCCCCAAAAAGTTAAATCCGGCCCTGGTATAGGGGCCTATCATAAAGTGTTTTATCGTGATCTTTACCTACTCTCTCTTGCCCTCCCATCCTATTTCCCCTCTCTCTTCCACCCCCTCTCTATTTTTCTTGCTCTCTCTCCGTTTATAGGTAGGATGGGTGGGGTGGGTCCGAACTTTGTGAACTGAGAACTGATTTGTGGGCAAATTAATATTTTGGATTTCTTAATTGGAATTTAAACAATTTTTGGTCTAGTGATCTACCATTTTTGGCCGAAATTATAGGCTGTGGAGCTAAGAAATTCCAAATTTGAGATAAAGAGCTGAAATTTAGGAGTTTTACTCAAAAGTGAGTTCAAAGACCTTTAAATCATGGTCGGTGACTCACGCTACGCCACTGCGTGGTGGTCAGTGGTGGCGGTCACACGGGACTTCACTATGTGAGTGTCCCCCCTCAGGTGGGTTCGTATGCGGGGTGTGTTGGGAGGATGGGGGGGTAGGGTAGGGTGGGTGTGTATGTATGTAGATGCGAATATGGCTGACATGAAATGTTATTGTTGCTAGAATTTTTCTTTTCTTTCGTCTATAACTAACAACTCAGATTTTCTGTAAATTTTTGTATACCAATAACATACGGTACTTTGTAAAACATTTTACTAAAAACTTTCCAAAATCATAATTCTAATTCATTGTAATTTGGGCCAATTTAAAGACAATATATACCACCCAACTTAAAGGAAGTCTCCGGCATTCACAACATTATGCCTTATATGTAAGAAAAATAATTATCAAGCACGAATCACGTGGTTTTATTCAAAACAAATTCATAGTGACCATAAAAACGAATAAAAACATCCGTCTCTCAACACGCGATATTAAAAATTCCCGGGCGCCGAAATTGTCGAGTGCAGTGACGTCCCAGTAAGGTGCGCTTCAGACTCCGTATTGTACGTACAATATTGTATGTACAATATTTTTCGTGACGTCAAAAAGTATTGCACGTCCAATAAATATACGTGCCACGACGAGTTGAATCAGATTAAATAACGCGCTATATAATATAAAACCCTGACGGTTCATTGTTTGCTAAATCCAAGCGAGGTCACCCGAAAATCTATGCAAGAGAAATTTCTACTGCTGCTGATGAAAAATCCTAGAGTGCGTTTGGAGGTTTTTCTGCACTTTACCAGTAGGCCTAATAAATTCATTAAAAATAAAAATAAAATAAACATTTAGAGGGAATGTTTTTACTCACTGCTCATCTGATCCACTTTCCCAGGAAACTAAATACCGATACTCCTTAGTTTTATCCCTGACTTTCCAGACATAATTATGAGTAAACATCAAATTTAATGTTTACAAAACAATCAAATATATATACATTCGTTTGCATTTTGTACATTAATATTAATAATGTACAAACATTAAAAAAGGGAGCCTAAGAGTATATCTATTTTTAATCATATACTAATTCCGCCATGCCCAAACATATTTTATATATGAAATCGTGTAAAAACAGACCACTTGTAAATTGGAACCCCAAATTCCAATCAAAAATAAAAACAACTTTGTTGTCAAAATACACTAGGCCTATACATTGTATTACAGGAATTTAATAGATGGTGCATTTTAATAAATAAATAGATTAACACGGATAACGGACGAGAAATATTTGGCAATACCGGATTTACCACAGAGCCAGTGGATAAAGAAATTAATTAAAATTAAAACAAATTAAATGAGAAAATGAAAGCAAGGACATTTGGTGAAGTATTGTTTTAGAATGCGAAGGAGTCCTAAATGTTACCCAGGCCCAGGACACTGATTAATGTAAATTCGACCCATAGTTATTTTGTCTACTTTTGCCAGCATTCAACCTGTTCAATGTAATTTATGCCTATTTTCAATAAAATTCCGAAATCTGACGTACGGTAGGCCTATCAACGTTGTATCGTGCACAAATTATGATTCGAGACTATTTCATTTGACACGGTTGTATGGATTTCAAAAGATCGGTCCTATAATAGATATCGAATAGAGAATTACAGCAGGAGGCTTTGAGGATGCCGTAATCCTCTTGATAATCAACCAATCAGAGAGACATATTTCAGAAATATGTTCGTATAGTTTAAACTCTTTCAATATTTTAAGTAATCGCGTTTCACATTTAGCAGCACTTTGGCTTGCAATAAAGCCACGAAGGGACGGTAATGCTAATATACGATTTCAGTCAAATATTGATGCAAATATACGATTTCGGTCAACTATTTGGCTATTCTTTGCCCAAAATTATGAAATGTTTATTAGTAACAACTCTTAGGAGGGTTTTCGAGTAATTTTAACGAAATAATGAGGTAAAATAAAAGAAAGCCCACTTACAATTTTGGACGCTTAACTGTGGTGTTCTAGGGAATTAAAATATCACAATTAACATGTTTAATTCAAAATCGTTGTCCTACAAGCACGTGTTAAATGGCTCGATTCACATTAGGTATAAGTTGGGACATTGTCAGATTGTGTGGACATTACAAATACAAACAATAAGGTTAAAAAACCCATTTAAAAATGATTTTAAAAGATCGTCTATTTTGTATATAGCTTACACTGATTAGACCAAATATCTGCCTCTGACGAAAAAAAATGTTTTCCATGCTGATTTGTTTTTGTAACGAGTATATCATTTCAAAAAGAAAGAAATAAAGGCGGATATTACTTTTTAAAATCTCAACGCATTACTATTAATAGGCCTATAATTAATGAAAAAGTATAGAAGGCGTTGCATCCGGGTCTACAGGCCTACAAATAATACTTAAGAAACTGACTAAATCAATATATGACTAAATATAAATGAATCAATCAGTAATCAATCAATCAATAAATAAATAAATAAACAAATAGGCCTAAATAAATAAATCTATAAATAAATAAATAAATAAGAACTGAATGTGCCATTTATATTATTATTACAATTTTAATATTTTTTTATATTAATATCAGTATTAATATTATTAACTTTAAAGGTGCCCATTGATTATATAATAATTCAAGTACAGTTGAATACAAGAAGACAAAAAAGATGTTCATCATTCCGTGCACGAACACTGCACTAAATTTACCACTCTTAGAAATTTGGCAACTCCGTATCAATTAAGCAACCAATGATTGTGGCAAAATATATATTTTCCCGGTACATACTTTTTATTGTACGTGCAATACTTTCTGACGTCACGAAAAATATTGTACATACAATATTGCACGTACAATACGGAGTCTGAAGCGCACTTAATACAATGAAGGCTGACGACAATTGAGCACAAATAATCATTACGTCATTGCACTTAGACAATTTCGACGCGGGAATTTTGAATATCGCGTGTTGAGAGCCGACTGTTTTTATTCGTTTTTATGGTCAATATGAGTTCGTTTTAATTAAAACCACGTGATTCGTGCTTGATAATTATTTTTCTATCATTATAAGGCATAATGTTATGCTTGCCGGAGACTGCCTTTAATACAGTTTGTGCGCTCCCTCTGTCTGAAGCGTAAACAAATCGAGTTTGTATTTCACAGGGACGATACGTCGAATCTTGATACAATACTTTCCGTAGGTGTAGGCCTATTAGTTTCACGCAAATGAATAAATAGAACACCATTATAGTATAATACGTTTCAAATGGAAACGTGACGTGTTGTATGTGGTTTTTTTTTTAGAATCATAGAACAATTATATTAAATATTGTTATAAAAATAAGATTCGGAATTCTATGAACATTTTTATTAAATTTGTAATAATGTTCAATACTCAACGAGGTGTGAAAATGCAGATATTTTTATACAGACGTTAAATGTATTTTATTAAAATATATTAACGTTTGCATAAAATATCGTTTTTAGAAAGTCAGACAGTCAAACTCGGATGAGTCGAGGATGCATGCATGCGTGCGGAATAAAAAGATGCCGGACCACACCTATAGATGAGTTCACTTCTGACGTCAATGCCTGGCAGTGTGCGCACAAAGGAAGTGTCCGGCAATCACAACATTATGTCTTATATGTTAGAAAAATAATTATCAAGCACGAATCACATGGTTTTATTTAAAACAAACTCATATTAACCATATAAACGAATAAAAACAGTCATCTCTCAACACGCGATATTCAAAATTCTCTCGCCGAAATATGTCTAGAGCAATGACGTTCCAATAATTCAATGAAGCCTGACGACAAATGAGCACAAATAGGCCTAACCATGACGTCATTGCTCTAGAACATTTCGGCGCGGGAATTTTGAATATCGCGTGTTGAGAGATTGCTGTTTTTATTTGTTTTTATGGTTAATATGAGTTTGTTTTAAATAAAACCATGTGATTCGTGCTTGATAATTATTTTTCTAACATAATAGACTTAATGTTGTGATTGCTGGACACTTCCTTTAAAACTCCCGCCACATCACAATAAGTAGGGATGACCAATGAACCATCAACTTGATTAGAACACTCCCATAGACATGCAGGGAGCTCAACTGTGCACTGCTTGCACAGACATTTCTAAATTGAGCTCATTCTTTTATTTTTCTGTAAAAATTGGAGATGTTAATGCCAATTATGTTTTGTAACTATCCTGCAAGTTACAGCATCATAACTTATTTGGTTTTTCTGTAAGTGTGAGTCAAAATTGGTCCATCGCCACAGTGCGCTTAATTGCCAGTGGCCCAGTGCAGCACTGCTCAGAATGGCACAAAATATTCAGATGAATAGGATCAGGTGAACACCTTGACCTACTGAGCTGTAATTTGGCAGAGTTGTTGTTATTACCTCTATCATACCCTCTGTAAAAAGGAAAAAAAAAAACGGACAAGTAGATCTCGAGTTAAAAATTAAATCACCAGCTTCCCTTTGGAATTTCCAAACACCTTTCGAATCATGTTAAATAGACACCTTTCTGAACATAAATGTGAAGTTTCATGCTCATTTGTTGTATTATTCACCTGATCTCAACCCTAAACATTTTCTTATATTTATACCATCTGCACTGACTTGCTGCTATACACGCACAGGAGCTGTACTTTTAAAATACGCGCCTAATCAATAATGAGTCTTTCACTCCATTGTTAAAGTACTGTGCTCCCTGTAGCATATGGAGTGACCAGCCCCTGGAGTGTGATGGTTTTGTAGCACATGACAGTATTCATTCAAGCCTATCAAGGTCAGTTATTAGCCACTTGCTGAATGGCTGGGCATTATCAGCTATCAAAGAGATACCTTATGCTGCTGCCAATCACAATAGAGGTTAAACATTTTGTTAAAACCCCAGAAGTGATATCAGGACAAAGCTGTGCATGTTGGTACTTGATTGTTTGGATTCCTATGTTGAAAATCCCTTGTAGTACATTAGTATTTTTCTTATGTGTAGTGTATATTGTTGTGGAAAAAAAGTTCACCTGGACTTTTGATTTTGTGCCACTTTGGCCATTATGGATGATTTTTGGCAAATGTTTTCTAAAAGCATGATTTCAGTGCCTCGGTTTGAAGAAATACTTAATGCTATTGACTAGTAAAGTGCCATTTCATAAGAAACCCTTTGATACTTTCACAATATGCTTGTTTCATGTTTGCATATATATTAAAATAAAGAAATATAAAAAGGTAAATATATGCTTATACCAATTTTGCTCACATTGCTATATTTAGACTTTGTCAATTTATTTCGTTCCAATGACCAGTCAGAATGGGAAACTTTGAAAATTCATAATTCGAAAAGTTTTTGACCGATTTTGACCATTTAACCACCAAAATACTTCTGTTGATGAGTTCTTTCCAGAAAACAATCTTTTGTAGCAAAGGGGGCAACATGAAATTATGATGGTCATCCCTACAATAAGGCTATTGAACAGTGTAGTGGTTGCATGGTGTTCATTCAAGCATATCGATATACCAATCGCTTGCCTTTGTTGATAAACATTTACATTGAGGTCAACTCATCTATAGAAAATGCAGTTAAGTGACGTCATAATCGGATTAACTAAGGAATTACAAAATATATTGCACTTATGCGTCATATATTCAATTTTTTAACAATATTGTGGTGTTTCACGCATCTGAGTTCTTTAATGCAAGTACAGCAACATCAGATAGGAGCCACAAAACAATTTACAAAACTATTATTGTGAAATACGACATATTTGAATTATATTATGAAATTGGGATAAATTGAAATCCAACAAATCTATATTGAAAAATAAGTTCGGTTGGTATAAGCAGAGTATATTTATTTCTAATAACATCTTCTTTAGAATGAGTTATCTGGCGACTTCAGTTAAGTTGAAGCCGACATTTCATAATTGTAATTACCTATTATTATGTTTACGAATTATGTGATAACAGTCAATAAATGGACATTATTTCACACAAGAAAAAACAACAACCGTATTATGAGTTTTTTAAGTAACGTGCGAACTGTTTTGTATTTTGGCAATTGTTTTGGTTGGTTCGCAGTCAATTGTATTTATGCAAATGATAAAAAAATGTGGCGTGCGCTATCTTCTAAGATATTTTGGTTCGCTAAAAAAATTCGTTCTCATTGTATCCATCATTTCTCGTACACGACTTCTGTTAGTACCCCGTATAGTCTTAAGACCTAATGTTAATGTATATGGGTGGAGTACTGTTTTTTTCTTGTATATGAATTTTTTTTAAACCAGCTATAATAAAGATACCATGTAAACAACTAAAGTAATAAGTTGTCTTCAAGCTTCTTCATTTACAATGTTTTCTTTGGTAGTCCTGCAGAGACTCATTCGGGGATAAAAATATTTAGTGATGTGCATTTTAATGATACCCAATTTTAAGTGTATTAAAGGTGTCTACAGGCTGTATTAAAATGATTGGTACCCATCACTTTTCAGTGATTAATATGGACAAGACTGCCACATCAAAATGCAACATAAGATTCACCTAATTTGTAGATAACTAGTTGCAAATTCGATATGATCCACTGTTGCATTTGCAGGCAGCAGGCTTGTCAATAAACATGAAAACTGATGGGTACCTATCATTTTGATACAGCCTGTATTCCAGATTTGACACGGGTGGGTTCCAAAAGTTGAAAAGTGGTTAATCAAAGCGCGTAATGGCCATATCAAAGTTCAACACAGCTGTCGAATTTCAAACTTGCTCAAATTTTGTTTGACATTTTTACTTAACTTGTTTTACATGACGAGCAATTTAATACCATATAGCGAATTTCTTCGTTTTTTTTTTATCCCTGTGTGACCAAAAACAACAACAACAACTGACCACTCCCAGCTTTGACCTTTTTGCTTTATATAACTCATCATGAACGGTATGTCGCAGGTAGCTCAAACTTTTTCTGAATCATTGAGACAAGAAGAATACTTTGATATGGTTTTTAACCAAATTCGAGCAAGTTGAAATTTAAAAAAAGAAATTTGGGAACATGTCAAATCTGCATGGAATAGACGCACCTTAATCATGTTAATACTATAGCACTTAAGGGATGAGTCTATAGGAATAACGACCAAACAAAGAAATTCTTGTTTAAGCCGTAATATTGTAGTCTTTCAACCCTTTCACAACTTCAGCTGTGTAACTTACAAAAATTCCCGCTAAAAAGTGGTTCTTTTAATTTTAGAAAATACATTAATAATCGCATTGGACTTTTCGTACTGATCGTACTATAAGTGACCACCAGCCTATAATGTTCTAATCACACTATAGACTGGGATTACATGTGACGTCATTGCCAGGCAATTGGTCTCTATTGTTCCTTGTCCGGAAATATGCCCACGCAGTCAGGGACCGTGCTTTTAAAACTCCCGCCAGATCACAATAAGGCCATTGAACTGCGTAGTAGCCATACGTACTCATTGAAGTATAACGGTAGCACGTTCCCTTACCGACTCATTATTAATGTGTGGAAAGGGGTCAGGGACGGAATTCTGATCATTCTAATCCTTTCTTTTGAGGTCAATAGATAAAAGAAAGGCCTTGAACACAGGTGCCGAGTTGTAGATAATATTTAATCATCAAAGCTGATGGCATAAGAAATTTCGAGGAGGCAGCGCTTATTATTTCTTGTAAACACAATCTAATGTGGTACTCACTACATGTAGAAGGCCGAGCGGGTCTGCAAATTAGTGCATGAAGCTAGTAAAGATATAGCTTTATGTTCAGTTTAATCAATTAAAATACTATGGCTGGATATCAAAAAAAAATCGCGAGGCATTAAGTATTAATTTTTATATTATTATGACAAAATCCAGTCCCTTCTCAATTGAATAGGCTCCGAGATTAGACTTTCCTTTCCAAAAATAAATTATATGGCCTAGAGGACATGATATAGGCCTAATCTAAACCCATATTCGGTATCCAGAAACCTTCACAGTCTGAGCGGCGCTTGCACTCGCATCGCATAATCGCATTAAACTAGACAAAGTTCGCTAAACTGAGGCCTGCTTCAATAGACCTTTTTCCCTCTTTCCCATCATGCACTATTCCAGGGGGGTATGAGTGTCGCAAACTACATCATCTCCCCGGGGGAGTACAGAGTTAAGTTCATTACATTCTGGAATACGGACATGTCGGCTGGTGCCTTCATCACAAAAAAGGAATCCCCAATAATCACGATAATGGCGCCGCGATCACTAATACCTTTCGGGGGCAAAAAACAACATGCATATTTATGCCTTACGGACATGGTGTCCTCAGCCAAAAAAGTTTCCTGCTATTGAAACCTAACTTTGTATACATTTTATAGACTTAATGGTGAAAAACTAATAACGGGACACGCAGTGATATTTTGTCGGCGTCTGTGAAATGTAGTCTCGAGTACCAGCCGGTTTGTGCTCCTCCGTCACCGTTAGTGACGGAGGAGCACAAACCGGCTGGTGACCAAGACTAGGTGAAATGGTATTGAACAACGCAAAGCAGCCAAATTTGTCATAAGTTTGAATAGCCATTAGAACAACCGTGAATATAGTGTCAGAAAGTCTTACACATCTTAGTATAACCTTGTCGTTTAGTGTGATACTGAATGCAGCGCCATATTTGGAATATATTCGTACACGGTGTGGGCAAATAGTTGCTCAAATGTAGGCTAAGTAGGCCTAAATCATGAAAATCGCTTAATCGGAATAATACTAACCAGTAACGGACACTGAGACAGCACTACGTTTGAAGTTTGAGGTAGTAAAGCTTTTCCTTGTTATAAAAACAAGGAAAAGGCAGTCATTTTTATCACAACGCGATATTTAAAAAAGTACATTTTGAGAGGGCCTACGCTGGTTCTTTTGATTCTAGTGTAAAATCTGTTCATCACATGTAGTCCGATTTGGTATCTATGGTCTCATCAAAGTCTTGAGAACTCTTTTTGATGTTATGTTGGTTAACAAAAACGATACTGTTAAAAATAGAGGTATTTATGCAAGCGACGTATCTATTGTGTAAAATGCATTGAAAATTGTCGGCTAAAGAGGGTATAAATTAAAATCGCGAAGAGTAATAGCAACAATAACTATCTACATTCCAAGCGGAAACGCTTTTCAAAAACATACCACCTTTTTCGGGCAATCGCTGAAACCGAAATATGAAATTCCAGGCCATCTGTAAAAAAGTGCGTGAGCAGAAATGACCATGAACTTGGGTCACCGAAACAAGTGTTTATATTGGCGTCAGGCCTATCATAGTGATACAACAATTAGCCCCCAATAATGGCTTTCATTTGAACCGTTATTTGTTAAACTGCGATTTTTACTTTTTGAGAAATCAATGAATGTATCAAAAAACTTTTCGAAAGTCGATTTAAAATGGCATAACCCGTTAAGGTTACACGAAGAAACGTATAAAAGACGTATAAAGTTGTTCTCTAAAACAGAGTTTTCTCAGTAATCAAATATCGCAGCGAGTGAAATGTTGGTGCATTGGACGTAGCTTAACAGTTTTGCGTGTGTTATATACAAATTTTTAGAATAAATTTGAAAATCCTTCGTTTAAAGCATTTTTACGCACCATGTTCACAAGATCAAAAACACGTTCCATGACGTTTTTTACAAATGTGTGCCCGTATAAATCCACGCCGAGTGATTGTTTTCTTCTTTTTCGTATTGTACTACAAATCGATCAAAGAAATAATGTTGCCATGGGGAAGAACCAAATACAGTACCGATTAAATTTTAAAAGCCCGTTTTGGGGAAAATTTTGGAGAATTTGCTTGAGAAAAAGCTGGTTTGTGAAATTATCGATATCTTGATTACGGGACGTTAATTTAGACATCTGAATACCTACATTATTTCTCAACATTCTGCCAATTGCCATTCCATTTCATTTTCACTCCAAATTGAAGCTAGTTTTGCAAAAAACGAGGTTTTTCTTCATCGGGTTCGTCCAAAATTTCAGCGCCGACATGCGTGTTTATTCTAAGAGCCATTATGCGGACGCAATTGTAATCACGTCATTGCGTCAAATTATAATTATATATCCCTTTCGAGGACAATCAATTGCGTAAGCTGATGTGTGGCCGAGCGGATAGAGCGTTGGACTTTGAATCTATTATGATTAAATTTTGTGGGTTCGAGTCCCCGTGTGGCTGAAATTTCGTTTTTTCCTCTTTTCTCATTTTACTTCTGTTCTTCCCTCTTTTCTTTCTCCTTTTCTTTTTTCATTTCTTTTCTTTCTCTCTTTCTTTCTTTCTTTCTTTCTTTTTTTTTTATTCACTTTTTCTTTATTCTTTCTTGCTCCTTTCTTTTTTGTGTGTATATTTGATTGATTCGCTGACTACGGTAATTGGTTGTTTTTCACTTTATATAATTCAGAAATTTGTAGTCATGCTAAGTCTATAGCGCTCCACAGACTCCGAGTATTGTACGTACAATATTGTATGCAACATATCTACGTTATTTAATCTATTGCCATTCTATTTCCAGTAATGTTTAAGTTCTAACGAATGTTTGATGACGAAAAATCGATAATATGTTACATGTAATATCTAGTAGAATTATCGATTTTACGTCATCAAACATTCGTTAGAACTTAAACATTACTGGGAATAGAATGGCAATAGATTAAACAACGTAGATATGTTGCATACAATATTGTACGTACAATAAAAAGTCAGAATACTGCTTATCTTGTTGAATATTCCCAAATTCGATTTACAAATAATTGCATTGTGATGTTGTTGTTGATGTTATTTATTTATTTCATCAAATATATCAAGGCTCTATAAATTTAATATCAACACATTTTCTAGACGGTGGCGCATCTTCATGGGGCGGGCATAGGGGCCAGAGGAAGTGCCCCCAATCGATTTTAAAATTTATAAAATCCTCATGAAAATTGCCGAAAACGGCTTGTGCCCCCCCCCCCCCCCCGCATCACGAGCTCCCGGGCACGAGTTGAGCCAAGTTTCATGTCTTGACCGTGGATCGATATTCTATTATAATTATTAAAGTAGGCTTATACCTCCCGGTAGCCTACGCTTGTTCATTTTCTGCATGGCTGTTTCTGTTATGAACTTACGCCCTCTGAAATCAAGCGCATGAAAAACCTTTCGGCTAACCTTAAAAATAAGTGTCATTAAATCCTAGTGGGGTGCTAACTAGTAAAGTGTGACACGGGTTGCCATCATTCAAAAATACCAAAAATGGAGGAGCTTTTTCCAGTTGAATTGTATGTCTTTTGTTTTTCATAATATCGAAAGCAGCTTATTAAGTAAAGTGTAAAACATATGGGACTTTCGCATGCAATCATGGTCTTCCATCTTTAGTGCACACATATAAGAGATACCATCTTAATCTTAAAGAAAAGATAAACCAATTAATAATTATCAGGATTATGAGTCTATTATGAAATTTACACAGATGCTATATACACGGATGGAATGAAGCCATTCTGGGTTTCTTCTTTCGATCGAGCAGAAGGTATGTCTTTGAACTCTATTATATTTTTTATTTTGTATGTAGGCCTATACATTTACGTTAAATACCATCTGAAATGCGAATCAAATGTTTTGAGGGAAATGTATATATCATTTATCCCCCTTTTATCAATCTTTTTCGACTGAATGATTTGAATTTCAATCTTTTAACCAATCAAAGATTGGTTCTCAATCTTATAGTCATCTTAGCCGATTGAATATTCAGTCAAAAGGATTGAGATTCATTGTTTTTTTAATCTCACAAATACACCAATTCAGGAGACAATGGAAATTATAAGAGTGAGACTTGAAGAGGACACAACATTGAAAAATAGGACACTTTTAACAGTTAATGACATTATGGATCTACTAGAAGTCATATTAACAACCACCTACTTTACGTTCAGATGGGTGATTTACTGGCAAAGATTCGGCGCTGCAATGGGAAGCCCTGTTAGTGCAATAATCGATAAATCTGTTCATGGAGTGGTTGGAGAAGGTCATCGCTACCGCACCATTGGAATGCAAACCCCGCCTATGGCGTCGTTATGTCGATGACGTGTTGGAAATCATCAAGAAAGATTGTTACTGAATACCTGAACGGAGTAGACACCACGGGCAACATCAAGTTCACTTACGAGGAAGAGCAAAATGGCAGGATCCCATTCTTAGACACTCTCATTGTGAGAAAAGAGGATGGTAGTGTAAAACTGTTGGTCTACAGAAAGAAAACCCATACCGATCAGTACTTGAACTTTGATTCACAGCGCCCATTACATCAAAAAATCGGCGTCGTCAGAACTTTACTGGACAGAATGCATACCATCGTTACAGAAGACAAAGACAAAGAGGAGGAAAGTAGAATTAAGAAGGCGGTTTACAGTTGTGGACACCCCCAAGTGGGCTTTTGACAAAGCAAAACAACAGGTGGAAGCGAAAGCAGATTTGGATAAGACCAAAAGAGAGCGGAAGAGCACCAAGCAGGACACAGAAACAAAAGGCATGGGGGTTATCCCTTATGTAGAAGGCCTATCAGAGAAACTCCAGAGGATCTTCCGAAAACATTAGATTTCTGTCGCCATGAAGCCACACAACACGCTGAAAAGAGTACTTGTACAATGTACAAGTACATGTACAATGTACATGTACACCCGAAGGATAAAGTCAATACCATCAAGACCAGTGGAGTAGTGTATGAGATTGAGCATGTTGAGTGCTAAGGATGTGACAAGTCCTACATTGGCGAGACAGGGCGCCCGTTTGGAGTGAGACTCAAAGAACATCAGAAAGACGCTGAAAAAGTCACTGATTTATCGATAGGAAATACACTAGAAAGAATAGAACTGTGTCAACAACCGAACTTAACAAATCGGTAACCGACCACATCGCCTGGGCCACATCGCTATAGAAAATCATGTCAACTGGGAAGAGCCTAAACTACTCGAGAAAGATGTGAACTAGCAAACAAGACTTATCAGAGAAAGAATTTGGATCATAAGGCGGGGGATAAAACAGTCAACCGAGACATCGGCAGCTGCTCTCTTGATCACGTATACGATCACTCATAAGAAATAAGCAACCGAGGGATGCGAAAATCGCCGGAAGCAGCGGCCAATCCCGCGGGAACAGTGGTCATTCTGAAGAAGCCATCAGCCAAGATGGCGAAAGTCTAAATTATGTGAGTAATTGTGGATTTGACAATCAAAAATCTAACCTGATTTAAATCTTCAATCCTACAAATGCATCTATTTCAAGAAATCCTTTCCAATTAAAAAAAAATAAGGTGAATAATTTGAGACCAGTTTGTTTATCAAAATCGGAGTACTTCTCAATTTTTGACCCATATAGAACCCACAATTTGAGATTGACCATTTTGCCTATATAACTCTTAAACGGTACAATACAAATAGGTCAACGTTTTTCTGAATCATTATGACTTGAGGAATACGACAGTGACGAGTCGTTACTGATCTGTTCAACGAAGTCCACTAAAGAATTATATATCCTTTGCGTATAAAATCCTCGCACAGGTGGCAATCTCCAAAATAGTGCTGCTTTCATCAATCACTCACTTTCTAGGCTTTTCCTACACTGATACACTTTATTGATAGATGTGTTGATTCTTACAACCAGACTTCAGCAAGTCGATAGTAGAATGTATTCCCCTTTTGGGAAGGTAAAAGCACTTTGTTGCACTCGAAATCTCTTTGGATTATATTGCTGGGATAATAGCACATTATTGGCTATGTAAATTGACTGGCTCACAGTGGTACCTCTTTTTGAAGCACATTTACTAGAGAGCGTACAAACTCTCTTTATGAAAATTGCCAAGAGAAATGTCTCTTCTCTCTCTTATAAAATTATTCTAAAGTGGTAACTGGAATTTACCCAGCTATATAGCTAATAGCAGCTCATGATGCACACCAACTCTTGCAAAAGGAGTTCCCACATCTTGTAGAAATAGACTTATATTGTAAACAAAGATAAATAATCAAATTAAATTACTCAGGGAACATCACAATAGTATGATTTTAACGCAATCTAATGACTTCATTCTTGTGTATTTGAATGACCTTTGCCACCTTTTTTACGGTTTCCAGATTTTCGATGTATTCAAATGCTGATCACTACAATAGAAGGAGCCGTATCCGCAAATTTGTGCTTTTGTTAACTAGACTTTGTCCCTATTTGATGAAATATGCCATTACCCTGACGTTTCGATCTCTTCAGATATAGGCTATAGATTTAGGTTTTGGTGTGGGTTAAGAGCTTATCTTTAAGGATCTCAATAGTATATCAATACGCGTAGCCCACGTTTTCAAAGAAAATGCATGGCCGTGATTTTTCCGGTCGAACTGACCAATTTCATTATTAAAAGTCTGTTTCTATTAAATTTGCAAATAGAGAATGCGGGAGAGAATGTACAAAAGCGTACGGCAGTTTGATCGAGTTACATTACATCAAAAACTGGGACGATTAGTGACCCTTGCAAATAGACATGTAATCTAGTAAAACAGTGTAATTCTGTGATTTAAGGCTAAGACGCAGATTCATTTTTATAAGACTTTTGAAATGTCTTCTCTTTGAATTTCCTTATGAACATAATTTCTTGTGTCCCTAAGCGCCGTATATAGTGCAAAGTGTTTGGTTTAGTTATATAAATGACAATGATTGATTGATTGATTGATTGACTGACTGACTGACTGACTGACTGACTGACTGACTGACTGACTGACTGACTGACTGACTGACTGACTGATTGATTAATTGGTTGATTGATTGGTTATTGATTGATTGATTGATTGATTATTGATTGAAGTACTCGGAATTATTTTAGGCTGGTAAACAAGAGCAGAATTAAATCTTTCCTGCGAAGTCAATACAATAAATGATAGCATAATTTACAACTCTTTTCTCTTCCCTCCCTTCTCTTTCTCTTTCAAAATTCGACTAGTCGTACCCGTGTCTCGGAATTGTTCCTCAAAATGCGTTTTCTAATTGTGTGCGGGTTGGTCTTATTGGCCGTTGCCACTGCAAACTCAGCTTTGGCTCCACTCTACCAAGTCAAGGATAAGATACACGCTAAGTATCTCGTGGCTTTAGAGGTAGGTGTTACCGTGTCTATGTCTGTCTCTATAGCTGTCTATGTCTATGCTTAATATGTGTAGTCATGATGCTGTATCTAGAGCATATATGCAGTTTTGGCCAGTGCACTCTTAATAACACGTGAGCGAGTAATGTGTTTGAATCAAATTATGTTCAATCATAAAACGAGGGCTTAGAGCAAGAACTAGCCATGTCCATTTATTTTCTCAATTGCATGTTTCTCATTTCGGCAACAAATGTACGGTTAATTATGCCCTCCATAATAAATGCAAGTGACTTTGGGGTATATGCATGACTTGAACAGTTAGTTATAGACGCCAGTGACCATGCATATACCCCAAAGTCACTTGCATTTATTATGGCGGCATAATTAACCGTCCATTTGGTACCGAAATGAGTAACATGTAATTGAGAACATAAATGGACATGGCTAGTTCTGGCTCTAACCCCTTGATTTATTGTACTTTTACCACTATTTACAAAGCAATATACGTATTACTTATCGTCAGCCAACTATACGCTAATTGTCTAACTCATTTTGTGTAATTTTGAGAACAAAGTACAAAAACATGATTCAAGCATGCATTTAAACATATTTATTCACCTATCTTAGCCCAAGAACAAATGATAATGAGACAAATTGTAGGGAATAATTCAAAATAATTAGTATACGTAACTGATGCATGCTTGAACCCCAGGGCTTGGTTGAACAATACTTTGTACTTTGTTCTCAAAATTACTCAAAACAAAAAGAAAAGAAAAGAAATGACTTATACGCAATTAGCGTAGTAGGACTAAGGTTGACGTTATATTTTTGCAACATGTTTTAATATTTTTGTCTTCGAAAACTTGTTTTAACATTTTCAGTTATAAATTATTGTTGTAATTTTTTATGTTAACAGGATGGATACAAAGCAGAACACATCGGAGACAAGCTGGAATCCATGATCCGCGTAAACCGATTCAAGGGCCACGTGTTGAAGAGACTAAGTGGTCTGAACATTCTAGCAATTGACACAATTGATGAAAGAGTTCTTAATTTGGTGTGTATGGTCGTATTTCCTTTGTTTCGTTGTCTTTCCGAAATAAATATAATCTGTTAATATTGGTATGACTTCATAGTACAGAATTTATTGAAACAATACTCTGAAAGTTGTTGGTTTTATGAGATGTTTCAAACAGAGAGCATGTCATCGCGTTATATGTTTTGGCACTCATAACCTCCCCCCTCCCCTTGTTGAAACAATTGCCCCGTAAATTTGCACAGATAGAGCCTACCACTAATAAGCCTGTTTGAAGTATGGCGGGCACAAAAGGAGAGGGCGTACATTGGTTTGAGTAAACCTTTGTATGTTTTCTCAGCTGACAACAGTTTACTCAAACCAAAGTACGCCCTCTCCTTTTGTGCCCGCCATACTTCAAAAAGGCTTATTAATTTTGATTATAATGAAGTTGAATATGGGTCTTAAATTGATCTTTCAAATGATTTTGTGCAAGAAAATTTTGACTTTCATCGCTTGAAGGGGGCGCAGAATCGATGCTGATTTTGTCACTTCGGTGCCCCCTAAGAGTGACCCCCAGGGCATGTTCCCCCGTGCCCCTTGTCCCGCCCCTCGTCGCTACGCCACTGCTCATTGTATGATGCGGTGACGATAAAATAATACCGGTAGTGGATTCCCGGGAGGGATTATCAGATGAGTATAAGACACACTGTCATCCAGGTGGTCCCTGATATTTAAAAGAAATCATAAACGGATCTTTCATGTCTTTAGGCACATCATCAGTACCTCTGTAAAGTGTGTGTTACGCTTTATAGTGTTATAATAATATCTTCAATTTTTGACTTGAATCACGTAGGTACGTGGCTTTGAAGGTGTTCTGTTTGTTGAGGAAGATGGCCTTGTACAAACCCAAGCCGTTGAATCATGGGGACTAGATAGAATCGATCAGATTGACTTGCCTTTGGACGACGTGTTCAACCCCAATGGTAAGATCAAACTTTTCATTTTATAGACAATATGCCTACGGTATGTAATGTAGCAGATCCCACCAGTAAGTTGCCCTTTGCCCTTTCTTTATAAGTACTTCATATGATGGTGACATAGGATAGGTGTGTATTATTTTCATGAACACATAATACACACCTCTGCAGCAAACATAAAACGTTTTAAAACGTTTTAAGCGGGTTATATTTAGGTTTGGTAAAAAAGATTTAATAACATTAATGTCTGGTTTTTAAAACGTTTTGAAAACGCTTTGTATGAAAATACCATACAACAACATTTTAAGATGATGTCAAAATGTTGTCAAATATTGTTTGCTAACATTTGTGTCTAATATTTCGTTCACAGTTTTAAGTGTTGACAAAATATTAGGCAAAAATGTACATATTAGGTAAAAATGTATATAAAAATGTATATACATATTAGGTAAAAATAACATTATGTTAGAATATGTGGCAGTAAGTTTTCAAGAAATGTTTTCGAATGTTAGGAAAACGTTTTATGCCCTTTATATAACCCAACATTTAAAGTTTTCTAGTTTTCTAGCAACCTTTTGCGAATAATGTCAAAAACGTTTTGTGTTTGCTAGTTTTGCAACATGGCTGAAAAAAGAAGCATTCGGCAAACTGTAAGTTGGGCATTCATCCAATATCCTGTCGATTTCACTATGTATCTGCTAGATCGTAATGTTCTTTGCATAACTTATAATAAGTAAGACCAGGCTAATCGATAGGATGAAATGTGTGTCAGTGCTTACAATGGGGGAAGTTCGTAAATCAATTTGAATGCAGAGACGAAGAAACTTTACGATCCGGAAGTCCAGATGTCTGTTGGTTTTGGCATGGTATCCTGGAAAATAATGGTGGGAGAATGATACATGGACGTGGAAGAAATGACCAGCCTTATCAAAGTATGTCCTTCAAGGTCTATGGGATTCAGAAGATCCAAATATAGGGTACAAGTGCATGTCGCCGCATGACCTTGAATCACAACAATTGTCTTCTTATTATACGTGTTTGAAATGTCATTTGTCCTTTATGGATTACCCACGGGACTTTATCATAGCAATTGAAATTCATGAGTCCCGAACTACAGTGTCCCGAACCTTTGAAGACGTCAGCCATCTTTGGTTGTTATTTGTTTTGTCCAATTAAAGCATTTGGCAACCATTCGAAAGGAATCGTGGCATATTTTGAACTAAAGATTCTTTGTCCATGTTGTCTCTGCGTTCAAATGGTCTTCACAATTCCACCAATGTAAGCACTGGAATATGCGCATAATGTGACAGGCATCGTTTCCCATTCATCAGTCTGATATAGTTATATCAAAGAACATTTTTAATGAGAAATCGACATTATTTTGGATGAATGTTCAATTTACAGTCTGTTTATTTTTTCAGCGATGTTGCTGTACTTTTGACCAGTGTGTGTATATTCTGCACATGATTTTGGTAAAACGGGTCTGAAAGCAGATTCACACCGCAATGTGCAATATTTTTGGTCTTTTGTCTCGGTTTGGCGCCATTTACCGGTGTCATTTGCCCGGACTGTAACGACACTGCTTAAAAGTAGCAAGCCTATTTTCCTGTTCACTCGTTGTCTTTTGTATTTTCAAAATTAGCTAACCAACAATAGCATTTGCAATAACATTTCATTTTCTTCATGTCTCAAAGTTTTACCAATTATGGCTATCTTATTTTAGGTGATGGTACCGGAGTACACGTCTACGTTATTGATACTGGTATAATACCAACACACAATGACTTCAGTGACCATGCAAGTGTTTTCTACGATTCACTCGGAGGAGACGTAAGTAGAATTACTACAAACACCTTCTACAGAATATCCAAAAATATATACATTCGGATTTTTGTCCAAAAGTATTGAACTACGGCATAATATTTCTTCTTATATTAAAATAAGTAATGGCTAGATTATCAGAGGGACTTTGTTATTGTGCAGTGCGCATCAAGAAGGACAAACAAAAAACATGGAATACCTGTAATAATAGTAATGTTTTATTTCCTTAAGGCCTCGTATCCATAGGCTGTTCCCTTGTGGCGTGTGCCCTTGTTCCGTGTTTACTTTTTCCCATGTGACCTGCCACACAGACAACGAACCTTTTTTTGCTTAGTGGCCGCTACGGTGCGTTGTCTGTGTGGCAGGTCACATGGGAAAAAGTAAACACGGAACAAGAGCAAACGCCACAAGGGAACAGCCTATGGATACGAGGCCTTAAGCTGAATTTATACTCGATCGCCGCTTTTGCATTTATACTTATCACGGCGATTATGGTAGGCCGCAACCGCCACAACGTGGAGCTGCTACGCGTAGCTGACTTTTTGCTCCGTGGAGCCAAATTGACCAATCATGATCATGTTAGAGTTTTTCATTACTCGGAGGTAAAACTGACTAATTAAGTACGACTTACTCATTACGTGAAGCGAATTTATTCATTAAGAATTTGCCAGACGAGCGTCACGTAGTTGCAAGATATCCTCGGTCACGAAAGTTATGATTCAAAAAGTAGTTTATGAAAAGTACGAACTGACTTATTATTAAGATGGACATGCACTCATAAGAAACTCATACAGTATTGTACATAACTATATAGCTAGGCAGAGTGGTGGTAAACTATGCACACAGTTCTGCGATCTGCAGTGTATCGCCGGGAGCTAATTTGTATAACTTGCGAGGTGTCCCTGCGGAATTCGACCTTCAGCAAACTGCAAACCAGTTCGGATTTACTTTATATACTAGTAGTAGGCCATACATACTGTAGTTACTGTCCGTTTTCCTATACACAATACTCAGTGCGCTCACCATTGACGCGTGACCTCTACACTAGTGTATGTTAGAAGTATAGGCCATTGCCTAGTTGACGTCACTACTGTGTAAAAAATAACAGGCCAATATTTAAAGTATTCTCTGAAATTCTAGAAAATATAGTTTTGTAACATGTCCTAAATTTTTAGCTAATTTAGGTGTTTGGAAATATTGGTACTTTTGTACCAAAAAATATGAAGAAATTATTTCTAAACCGTGTTAAGTCATTAAGCTTCTCATTTTCAAGAACGCTGGTTAACAATAAGCAGACTATTGTCTCATTTCGTAAACAAAAGCCCACAGTATTGTTACCTTGCGTTCGCTTTATAATCGTTCACCCAACTGAAACTATAATACCAGCTCATTGCTCATTGCACAGGTAAAACAGACACAAGTGCAGTGTGTATTTAACCAGAGAAGATCTGATGTAACATAGTTGAGCCGTTTTCATTGAGTGTTATCTTGGTTTAATAGCTTTTAATAGGGTTTAAGTCCTTCAAAGGTCGTGGTGAGTTCTACTGTAGACATGACTGCATCATGATTATTTTAAAGTCAACAACATTCAACAATATGATCACCGTGATAGTATGAGAGTATCAGTACCGTGGGTGTCAGTGATCCTGGCCTGACAGTAGACAAACAAACAAACAAACACGCCACACACATGACACATGCATGCAAGGTAACATTGACTATACACTAATCAAACAATGGTATTGATCCTGTACAACTGGTCGTGGTTTATTTACAATCGATTCATTTAAAATCCCCATAGTAAACATTAATTTTGGCAAGAGTTTTCTCTCTGGAACGAGGATGCATCCACTGGCTCCGCGTAATGAAAAGATCTAACATGATTGGTCAATTTAGCTCCGCGAAGCGAAAAGTAAGCTACGCGTAGCAGCTCCACGTTGTGGCGGTTACGGCCAGCCATAGGCGATAGCGATTGCAGACGACAATTAAAATATTCTAAATGCCACAAAATACATTTTTAAAACATCAGTTGCTGTCAATAATTATTGCTTTGAATTAATTCATCACCAAAAGTTAAAAATCGAGAAAGGTAAATTAATTAACAAAATAATAGATCCAGTTGGTTGTATATGATTGGTTGACGTATTCACGTGTCAAGCGATATCGCTGGGAAGTTGAGATTTCTTCAACTTGCAAAAGCGACGTCGTTTTTGCCTCCGCGATTTGAATCGATTGATCGGCTTGACGCTCTGGAAATGTAAGTAAACATTGAGCATGCGTGAAAATCGCTTTTCTGCAAAAGCGATCGAGTATAAATTCAGCTTTAAAGGGTACGCGATGTATTGTAGGTCGAAGCAGCCAAAAAAATTCTATTTTCATTATCTAAATCAATATATTATTGAAAAATAACACTTTGACGTTTTGCACAAGTTCATTCTACAAATTATATACTTTGAAAACTTGCTTGATTTATTGTTGTACGTTGAGTTATTGAACGTTTTACAAAAGTGTTGTTGTTTCAGACCTCTTTACACCATAACTCAAGAACTACATGACCTACAAAAGGATATCTGTGATATTTGAATTCTTCTACACATTCGCTTTGAATAATCACTGCAATTTTTGCCGTCGCGAAAGCGCGGGAAGGACCCGTTAAAAAATCAAATTCAAGTGTTGCGCATACATCCGTTAATCGTTTAAAGAGTTCTTAATTTCATGGTGTTTTTTTCCAGGGAATTGACTGCAATGGCCACGGTACCCACTGCGCTGGTACTGCAGGAGGTATATCTTACGGTGTAGCGAAAAATGTGGCCCTTTATGGTGTTCGTGTCCTCAGCTGTATGGGATCAGGATCATGGACAGGTGTGGTCGAAGGTAATAAACTTTCCACCCAAACTAGTCTTTTTAATTCTGTCTTCAATTATACAGATATCATATTTCATTTAACATGCTTAATAAAAATAATAGTGCCCTTTGTCTCACCTTTTTGCAAAGATGGTCAATACAAATACATCCCCATACATCCAACTGCAATTATTGGAGGTCTCGGGTTCAATCATCTAAATTCCGCCAAATGATTACTCTTTGAAACTCTTATACTTCCAAGACAAAGCAATACACTTCTATTGACGAGTTGTGCTATATTATAGATTTTATAATAGATATTATACATTTTTCAGCAACCCATGTGCTGTTATCATGAACTTTTCAGTATTTGAAAAAAAACCACGCTCAGTTTTAATTTAGTTTTAATACATGAAAAAAAGGCGAATGTTTCAGGGTTAAATTTGTATTGGGTCACCCTGTACACGCAATAGAATTTTGCTCTAAAACATGTTGCATGTATCATATGATATCGCTATCAAGCATTAAGCATCTTGGGACGAAGTCGTCATGAATATATTTTAACTCATGATCATTATTTTAATAATAATTTTACGTTATAGGTATGGACGCTGTTGCTCTCAATGGTTCCAGACCAGCTGTAGCTTCCATGTCTCTGGGTGGATCTAAATCTTACACGGTTGATCTTGCTGCTATGAGACTTGCCAATGCTGGCGTCACCGTCTCTGTAGCTGCTGGAAACAGTAACGCAGATGCATGCCTCTACTCACCTGCAGGATCACCTTATGTAAGTTACACTGGCTTCCAATAGAAAAGAGAATTTGCTTCAAAGTGCTACTCTACATTTACAAGACAATGAACGATCTGGCAACACCCTATCTTTCTGATTGTCTGGCCATCCGTGCTCCAACTAGGGAAGGCCTTCGTGCAAATCAAGATCTTATCATACGCGCCTTGTCATTCCTAAGACCAACAGACTGATAGGCGTTAGGGTCATCTCCCAAACGTAGCCTGAAATCCCATCTTTTGAACCATTGCTAATGTTGTTTCTTTTGCATATTTTAGTTTTCTTGTAGTTTTTAGTTGTAGCGTAAGTTTTCTAAAGAGTGCAATGATAATTTCTTTGAAATTACGCTATATAAAAGCCGTTGTATGTGTCTATGTATGTATAAGTTTCATAGTGGCGTGGCCAGGATTTTCAGGGGAAGGGGGCAAGGCAACTTTCAGGGGAGGGGCAAAAATTGGACGAAATTTGTCAAAAGTGGGCTAGATAGTACAAAAGGCCTAACAACCGCAAGTATCAAGGCGGCCAACATCCCAGGGGACTTCTCACTTCTCCCCTTGGCCTCCTCCTTGGCTATATGTAACTGGCCGAGGGGAAAGGTGTGAGATGTGAGTGTCTCCCCTTGTGAGATACTGTCCCTTAAACTTCACCTCCTCTCTTCCCTTGGAAATTCCTGGCTAAGGCAACCACTGCATAGACCTCTATGTGTTTGTTCGTGCAATGTGGGGCAGCCATATAATTCGGGATTAAAGGAAAATACTCGTGATCCGCAAACATTTTGGAATGATCTGACCAATGACACTTTTTAAGGCTCACTGACTGATTTTTGATTAAAGTGCATATCTATTGCAAAAACAAGTTTAACTCCATTCGAAGAGAATAATTATTACATAACAAGTTGACACTCGTTGCAATTTTTTTATTCGTATTTCTCCTGAAAAAAGAGAAATTGAGTTTGTAAAATGCTGCCTCGTACACAAATGTACGGTCCTTCCCTCCCCCCGTTAGAAGCAAAATTGATTTCCATGGCAGGAGACTGGTGACGTCACAGTAAATGAAGACTCATGTTACATACACATGAGCCCTGGATATGAGCTCTTTTGACATTCAGTCATGTGTAACAACAACAGTATACGTTCTGTGCATTGAGAGCGTTTCCAGTCCCTTCTCTCAAAGTAGGCACATCTCATTTCATGACGTCAACTTTTTTCTAGGTCAATCTGTTTCGTTCGATGGAACTCACCGCTTAAGTTGGTTTTTTTTGCGGAATATCAATTTTAAACGTCTTATTTTCTCAAAAAAAAGGAGTCTGGCATTTTCATTGTCTTCATAATATTAGCTTGCATATCATATATGATGTTGTCCGAGCAAATTATATGACCTTTAAATGAAAAGTTTTTTGAGTCAAACTTGAGAGCAAATGGGAAACAGTAATCAATAAGAACTGTTCAGTCATCATTAAAAGTCAGTCTTACTGGCTTAGAACACCGTTTTTGGTGAACCGGGTATAGCCTAGGTGGGGTGGGCGAGGTTAATAATAAGGTTATGATTATAAAATAAATACTTTGTCTACAATAATTATTCCTTAAAATGAACTTCATTATGTTTTATAATAGGTGATTTCTGTCGGAGCAACCGATATCACCGATACCCGTGCTTCTTTCTCCAACTATGGCGTCTGTGTCGATCTTTTCGCACCTGGCGTAAATATCAAGAGCGCGTGGCATAGACCCGACGATGATGCAACAAACACTATCAGCGGAACATCAATGGCGTGCCCTCATGTGACAGGAGTAGCAGCCCTATATCTTGAAAACCACCCAGAATGGAGTCCAGAGGAAGTAGAGGCCGCCATACTGGAGGATGCAACATATGGAAGGGTGTTCGACAGGGGTGTCTTCTCACCAAATCTATTGCTATTTTCAAACAAAGCATGAAGTTACAGATATAAATGACATTTTATTGTTGGCTTAAAAGCTCATAAATAAAAAATATGACACTAATTTTTAATATTGCAAAAATACAAAATAAATTGTGCAAATATCCTTGCCTTCATTTGCAACTTAGGTACCATGATAATATTGTTATTATTTAAATATCACATATGATACTTTATAGGGCCTGTGGTTCTTAAATTATGTTGTAAAGAGGGCTGAAACCACTGCACCTTTGTAAAACGTACATAACTCATTAACAACAATAAATCAAGCCAGTTTTCAAAATATATGATTCAAGTTGTAGAATGAACTTGTGCAAACATCAAAGTGTTATTTTTCATTAATATATTGATTTAGATAATGAAAATGAATATCCACTTGAATAATAATAATAATATAAATGTCGAGCATGACTTGGATCGATATGTGTCTTGTATATTATTTTGTGCATGTGTCATTTAATGTACTATATTATATAGTATAATACCTATACCAGTGGCGTACCGTGACCGCTCCTACCCCGGGGGCTACAGAAAAGACAAATTTTGCCGTCCCTCAGCAACAGCCCGAAAAGGTTGGACCCATTTTTTTCAAGCCAGGATGGCGCTCAGGAATCTAAAAAAATGGTGAGGGGATATTGTGTCTCCCTCAATAACCCCACTACTCCATCGATAACAATCCCGGTATCCCTAAGGTTCGCTATCTCTAATTTTAAATAAGGTTCGCTATAGCGATCCTTATTTAAAATTAGAGATAGCGGACCTTATTCGAAATTAGAGATAGCGGACCTTATTTAAAATTAGAGATAGTGGACCTTATTTAAGATTAGTGATAACGAACCTTAGGTATAGCGAGCCTTAACCGAAATTAGTGATAACGAACCTTAGAGATAGCGAACCTTAATTAATTAGGGATATCGAACCTGAAACAAAATTAGTGATAGCGAACCTTAGGTATAGCGGACCTTTTTAGTGATAACGAACCTTAGTGATAGCGAACCTTCAATAAATTAGTGATAGCGGACCTTATTCAAAATTAGTGGCGAACCTTATTTTAAATTAGCGATAGCAAACCTTATTTATAATTAGTGATATCGAACCTTAGAACTAGCGAACCTTATTCTAAATTAGTGATATCGAACCTTAGAAGTAGCGGACCTTTTTTTAGGTATAGCGAACCCTTTTCTCTATTTAGAGATAGCGGGATTCTGATCTCCATAGACTTTACACGTTAGTTATAGCCAGTGGCGTAGCCAGTGGGGGGGGGGGCAGGGGGCCGGTGCCCCCGCTCGTCATGGGCGTCGGTTCATGTAAGGCCGTCGGTAGGCGGAAGGCGTTGTTGAAAAAAAAATTGGGTTAACAATATACTATTTTCCATCCAGGGGGACAGAAAAATTAGGAGAATTGTAACGAAAATGATGAAAAATTGACAATTGCACATAAAAAGTATGTGTTTTTATGTTAGTAGCGCCTATTATCCTTTTTTTTTTTTTTTTTTTTTTTTTGCTCTTCACTTTTTCAAACCATGCTAAAAAAATTTGGGTCAACAAATCACAACTTCCGTCGGTAAAAAATATTTCCGTCGGTACATTTACAAGTTGTGCCCCCTCGGTTCCAAAATCCTGGCTACGCCACTGGTTATAGCGAACTTTATAGAGATAGCGAACCTTAGAGATAGCGGACCTTAGAGATAGCGGGATGTCACCCCCGGGGATGTCACCCGATCACCATGGTGCTTAGGGTATCAAAAACATGAAAAATTGAAGGAAAAAAAAGGGTAGCAAAATTGCACTGTTGCTAATACTCGGAAATGAAATTTAGGGTATGAAATTTGATGCAAGGAATAAAATAGACTACCTCGTAGTCCACTTGCCCATTGTGCATACTCTGGATATTGTATTTAAGCTTAAAACTCTGATTTAATTAATGTGTGCACAATTGATAGATTTTCACATCTGATCAGTCACCCTACTCCCTCTGTTTGTTAGCTTCCGGGGTTCGCTATCAATAACCTGGTAGATTCCAAAATCAGAATTGTTCAGTATTAAAGTGAGCCGTTATAATTATGCAAGATAATGTTGCATTCAATTACTTTTATTGTCACTAATCGTCTGATATTTTTAACTATTTATGACCATTTTACTATTGAATACTTTAATTTAAACATCAGTATAATTTTGAGTTCAACGAAATGGGTTCATCATGACTAATAATAACATATTTTTAATAAAATTCGACTATGGCATAGTCTAGGAATAAAATCTCTGTTTAAGGATGTGAAAACAGGCGGCGCGTGTTACCTGTAATATGGAATCGTTTTGGCCAAGCAAGGGTTAAATCCTTTAGGTGGCTTTTCAAAAGTTGATTATCGCGGCCAGTCCACAATGGGATCAACGGGTGTGGATCACAAAATTAAATGGCCATTTGCAGTGCCGCCGAGAGCCATTACGGGCCGGGGAAATGTGAACGCACGGGCCCCTTTGATCAGTGATGACGGTACAGGACTTCATAAGTGTGTGGGTGGGGGCAGGGCTGTTCCGACCATTAGGCCAGAGGCGGTCGCCTAGGGCGCCAAACGCAGAGGGGCGCAAAAAAAAGGCGAAAAAAGGAAAAACGGGAATGGAGAAAGAAAAGGGGAGAAAAAATGAGGGCGGATAAAAAGAAAAAAATGGGAGGAAAAATACAAAGGGGGCAAAAAGAGAAACAGAAAACAAGGCGGAAAAGGAAAAGGAGGGACCTGAGAAAAAGAAAAGAAACGGGGAGAAAAATGGAAAGAAGACACGGGGCGGAGAAAAAGAAAGATGAAACGGGTGGAGAAAAAGAAAGAAGAAACGGGCGGAGAAAAGGAAGATGAAAATGGGCGGTGAAAAACGGAAGGAAAAAAGAAAAACAGAAGGAAAACTAGAAGAGGGGAGAAAAGAAACAGAAAACACTAAGTGTCAAAGAAGAACAAAAAGTTGGATAAAAAATACAGAAAAGAAAAGGCGTAGATCCCGGGGGGGATGGGGAGGGGTGTAAATATTTTGCCAGCGGGATGGTCAATAAAATCATCCCCCTCCCCCCAATGTCGACGCTTGTCTGTGGGTTTCTGACAAATTAACCTCAGAGTTAATTTAGTCAAATTAACCTCATTTTAGTCCCAAGAGTGCAATTTTTTTCGCGCTTCACGCGAATTTATTCTATTTTGGCACCACATTTCAACAGTTTAGCTTCAAAATGCCAAAAATTTTCGCACGCTTCGCGCGCATTTGTATCATTTATTATGTCACCAACAGATTCACTATACTTCAAGGATTTTTTCCAACCCCATCCCTCAATGTCAAAAAGAAATCTATGCTATGCGCCACTGAGGAAAACGGTCGTAAATGGTCGTATACAAATAGGTCAAAACTGGTGAGTTTTCAAGGGTAACCCCTTAACACCTTTTGGTATGCTTTGATGGGGCGGCAGCGAGAGGTTTTGCCTAGGGCGGCAAAATCCCCAGGAATGGCCCTGGGTGGTGGGGGGGGGGGGCAAGCAGTGGCGTAAATTTCTTTATGACATGGGGGATGGAGGTTGGTGTAAAATCCTTGAACATATGTTGCAGCGGAGCGAAAATTGCAAGTTTAGCTGCCAAGCGCGCACAAATTAACAACTTCCATGCACGAGAAGTGCAAAAAATATGCCAGTTTTAAGCCAATCATGATGCAGTCATGGTCCATGGCAAAGGCGATTCGACCTTGTGGCATTAAACCCAGTTAACAGGAAATTAATCCAGTAAATCGATTCAGTAAAGCAAATAAGCTCATGCATTCGATCACTAACGGCAACCAGCTTCGGTCGATTACCCCAGCTGCAGCGTGTAAACTCTAATTTGCATAGAGGCTGTACGTGAAATTATTGATTGGCTCCAAACAAAGGATTTGAACCGGTGCACGTAATCATGGCGCAGTGCAGTCCATTCAATCAAATGTTGTCATCAACCTATTTGATCGCAGTGCATTGTTATGTGTGTGAGACGAACTGTCGCGGTTGATTGCAATCAAACAAACGATGTCTTATGTATTACTTTGTTCCGTGATGAAAATCGTGATGTTTTATTTAATCACTCTCGAAAAATGTATTTCTTTTGTAGGCCTATTACTTTGTTTTGTGATGAAAATCGTGATGTTTTATTTCATCACGCTTTAAAACAAACGATATCTCATGTAGGCCTATTACTTTGTTTCGTGATGACAATTTTGATGTTTTATTTCATCACTCACGAAAAATTGATTTCTTATGTATTACTTTGTTTCGGGATGAAAATCGTGATGTTTTATTTCATCATCACGCTCTAAAACAAACGATTTCTTATGCATTATATTTGTTTTGTGATGAAAATCGTGATGTTTTATTTCATTAAAACGGTAGGCCCTATGTTGTTTAGAAAAAATGTAGAAAGTGATGATGATGATGATGTCGATGATGATGATGACAAAAGTCCAGGGCATGATGGACTTGGTTCATTTATAATAAAAAAAAGTTGCTCCAGTGATAGTAAAACCACTTCAGATAATTTTTAACGAGTCTATTTGTACTGGTAAAATACCTGACAGTTTTAAAGTAGCGAAGGTAATTCCACTATATAAGAAGGATGATAATGACTTGTTTTCGAATTATCGACCAGTATCTGTTTTACCAATTTTCTCAAAGATTCTGGAACGACTTGTCTTTAACAGGTGCATGTCATACTTAGATCATCATCGCATTTTATACAAACGTCAGTATGGTTTTAGGAAAACCACAGCACATATATGGCAGTGATTGACTTGGTTAACAAAATTACTGAAGCTGTTGACAATGACTATTTTACAGCAGGTGTCTTTTTAGATTTATCAAAAGCATTTGATACTATAGACCATACAATATTGCTTGATAAACTCTATCACTATGGTTTTAGAGGTATTACACACAAATGGTTTGAGGATTATTTGAGTAATAGAAAACAATATGTTTATTATAATGGTGTTTCATCTCAACAGCAAAATCTTACTTGCGGTGTGCCACAGGGTTCAATACTGGGTCCACTGCTTTTCATCATTTACGTTAACGATATTCACTTAATTACTGATTCACTTGATGTGATTTCATTTGCTGATGACACCAATTTATTTTACTCTCACAATCAGTTTAATGTTGTTGAGGAGGTTTTCAACAAAGAGCTTATTAATGTGAATAGATGGTTCCAGGTAAATAAATTATTTGTCAATGCTAAAAAAACTAATTATATGTTACTCGGTACCAAGAAGAACACAAAACCCGAGTACAACTTGTTACTCTTTCTTGATTCTGACAGGCACTCTACAGCAAGAACACCGCTTGAAAGAGTGCCAAGCACTAAGTTTCTAGGTCTACAAATTGACCAGAATATCACTTGGAGAGAACATATTGATAATATTGTAAAAACATGTTCAAGAAATGTAGGTATCATTAATAAATTAAAAACTTCCTCCCACATGAGGCGTTACATACATTGTATTGTTCGTTGATATTACCGTATATCAACTATGGTATTTTAGCTTGGGGATGTGCATGTTCATCATACATAAATGATCTTTTTAAAATTCAAAAGAGGGCACTTCGTATTATAAGTGCAAGTGATTATAGAAGTAGCACTAATCCCTTACTGATTAGGTATAATACTTTAAGTGTCAGGGATATGTATACATTTGAACTTGGTTTATTTATGTACAAGCATGAAAATGGATTTTTACCAAGTGTTTTTGATGATTTGTTTGTAAAACAGTCTAAAATCCATGACTTAAACACCAGAAATAAAGATCGTCTGAGGCTTCCTTTTATCAAAAGAGCTTTCTGTGAAAAATCCATCAAATATGCAGCTACTAAGTTATGGAATAATGTTGATAACAGCATTAAAAGTTCATCATCGATTAATCAATTCCGCCATGTATTTAAAAAACATCTTATGCAAAGTTACTATTAACTCTTATTGTATCTGGTTTATATGACCACATTGGATATTTATATTGTATATTACTTATTTGTGTTGTGCATTTTCTTATTTTCTTATTTACTATTGTTAACTGTTATTTTTTCATGTATTTAGGTTAATTCATATCAAGATATGACATCGACAGCTTACTGTTACTTCATTGAAGTGACAGTCTGCTGCCATGTCAAATGATGAATTAACCAATCAAGGGATCACAGATTTTCAGGCCTCTCCTTGGCCTTTCCTGTGATTCCTTCACTCTCACTTATATTATGATTTTGTATGTATTCTAGCTTTTTGTAATTTGATGAGTGAAAAATAATAAATGAAAGAATGAATGAATGAATGAATGATGATGATGATGATGATGATGATGATGATGTCTCCAAAAGTGTCCCGCTTTGTTTTTCTTGCCCTAAATCGTGCGTATCTATTAATAAGGCACTTCAATAATCAATAATCAGTCCCGTGACGGCATCCACTAACTGGCTTTTGTCTAACACACGCGTCGCGTCACGTCACGTCACGTCACGTCGCGTCACGTCACGTCACGTCGCGTCACGTTGAAATGTTATCAAAAGTTCATAATAATATTAACTCCACAATTACCCTTATCTCCCTACGTGATAAATAGTCCGTGAAATAGTCCATGGAATTCCAGCTTTTCATCAATGCCGCAAAGCACAGCAAAGCTTCAATGAATAAGGGCGCACACCACCAAATCACTCCGCGAGCGATGTAATGTGGATGAGTTCCGGTAAAATCGAAATCTTTTTAGAGGTACTTTGGGTCTTTCTGTGGACTTGTAAGGTAAAGAAGAAGCATGTTATAGCTTAAATAAAACATTGAGACCTATACATGAACTTGGATCGCCCCAAAAGGTGCAAAACACAATTTTTGAATAAAGTAGGCCCGCGGATTGAAAAATGGCCAGAAACGGGTTTTCAGGATATAGAAGGTGTCGAAAATGGCCATGGTGCTGTTTAAATATCTCGAAAATTAATCACAAGACTACCCGTACATTGAAACATATATTAAATTTTCATCGATTTGCAATCGATTGGTAGTATTTTTATAGTCAATTTGTTGCCGAAAAGGCCTAAAATCGCGCACGGAAAAGGTGTGTTTTCACGTGTGTTTCAATGGGACGCTGTATTGGTGGTGTGCGCCCTTATAAGGCATATTGGCCGGAATTAGGCCTGTCATAGAAATCAGGTCAAAAACAGGGTAGATATGTGTAAAATTCCGATTTTATGGTCTGAATTAATTCTTAAGAAATCACTTAATGATTTTAAAGCTCTTTAAAGTGAAAGTATGATTTAATTTTCTTAATTCGGATTGTTAAAGTTCATGAAAGTGATGAAAAAAGAGCTAAAAAGTTAACAAATTCGGTTTTTAGTGAGTTTTGATTAATTTAATATCATGTTTAAATTTGAGCACGTGTCCTTAAAACTAGTCAAATGTCAGTTGTTTTCGGCGGGGGGGCAAAATGAAACTTATTATCAAAATACGAATGTGTAGAAAATGTATAAACTTACTTTTATTACGTTTAAAGAAATAAAAATGCAAATATACCACTCAAAAGACGCTGATGCGAGTGACGTTTTGAAGAAAATGGTCATCCCTGCTAGAATGGTCAAAATCACAAAAACTGTATATTTTCTGTATTGGACGCATGCCTACAAAGGTCATTTTTTGTAAATCTATATGTCCTAGAGTAATAAAACTTGAGGATTCAACTCAAAAGTTAAGAAAGTTTCTAAATCTATGAAAAAAAGAACCGATTTTGAAACTATGTCTTTTATAAGGGCGCACACCACCAAATCACTCCGCGAGCGATGTAATGTGGATGAGTTCCGGTAAAATCGAAATCTTTTTAGAGGTACTTTGGGTCTTTCTGTGGACTTGTAAGGTAAAGAAGAAGCATGTTATAGCTTAAATAAAACATTGAGACCTATACATGAACTTGGATCGCCCCAAAAGGTGCAAAACACACTTTTTGAATAAAGTAGGCCCGCGGATTGAAAAATGGCCAGAAACGGGTTTTCAGGATATAGAAGGTGTCGAAAATGGCCATGGTGCTGTTTAAGCGCCCATATCTCGAAAATTAATCACAAGACTACCCGTACATTGAAACATATATTAAATTTTCATCGATTTGCAATCGATTGGTAGTATTTTTATAGTCAATTTGTTGCCGAAAAGGCCTAAAATCGCGCACGGAAAAGGTGTGTTTTCACGTGTGTTTCAATGGGACGCTGTATTGGTGGTGTGCGCCCATAAAATAATCGGGATTGCTGGAACTACTTTTAAACCACAGCCCGTATCCTAGTTTAGTGTAGCCTCTTTTGCAGGCGGTGCGTTTTCGCTTTTCTCAAACTATGAGTGTGATAAAAACACGAGTAGCCTGCGACGGAGGCTACGTACAGTGCGCACACCACTATAATAATGCTCCCACTGAAACACACGTGAAAATGGCCTATCAAAACAAAATAAGCTACCTCATTCGCGTGTTTCAGACTTATAAAACACGTTAGCCATTTTGCAGAATCTGTGAGGTATATGATGCGGTATTATTTGGTCTTCTTTGATGGCGGTGTAAATAGCTGGTCATATAATTCGCAGTAGGGGATATTTGCTCTCGTCTCGGTTGTCTTTTGCTCCCTTTTTGCATTTGGCAACAAATGTTGCCAAATGCTTTCTTTCACCCGCATTTCTTTCTTCTGGCAACATTTCAAATCGCTCTAACATCCACATACTAAGTTGGATTTTAACCAAACTTGGTCAGAATGACCACTGACCACTCCCATTTATGGTTTGTACCCCAATTTGACCTTTGACCTTGATTATATAGTTGAAAATGTGATTTTTTTCACACAAAAATACTAAGGCTTCTAGACGATTAAGCCGATTTCCACCAAAATATTTTAGAAGAATCCCCTACCCATGCTTCATATAGGATGTACACAAATAAGGGGTCAAAGGTCATTTTTCTTCTTTCTGGCAACATTTCAAAATGAGTCTAGCACCCGTATACTACATCGGATTTTGACCAGGCTTGGTCACAATAATCACTGACCACCCCCATTAATGTTGTGTGACCATGACCCTAATTTGACCTTTGACCTACTTGATATGGCCAAAATGTGATTTCACGACATTTTTTTCACATGCCACAAACCTTGTGGGAAGCACAATTCAAGTGGGTAAGTGGCTACTAAGTTTCCTATATGGCTTCAAGGTCAAAGGTCATTGAGGGGTCATTTGTGTTAAAAGTTTGATCTCACTCCAGACTCAATGGATTTGATCCAAACCTAGTCTGAATTAATTAACCTTGACCTTGACCTGACATGTTGAATGACCTTGACCCACGTATGACTTTTGACCTGAAAACAGAGGTCAACAATAAATGTTACCAAAACGTTTCCACAGTGACACGATGTGCAATCTACCGTTGAGGGGCCAAAGGTCAAATAAAGGAATATTTTTTCATACAAATACAAGTAAATATTTTGCCATAGAAAAAAGTCATTTTTTAATAAATGATCGTGTCTGGAAATTCATGGAAGGTAAAATCGCGAATCTGTTTGCCCTTTTACGTGCATTTCGATGGGGCTTATTTGGTGGTGTGCGGCCGTCAGCAATCGCCACGCCGATAACCATTTCACTGTGGGCCTGGGATAATGACGGGTTCGATGCGGAAACACCCCGGGAAAAACTAAACGAAATCGTGAACTGAATCCGTATGACTTGTTTGTAACTTTTAAGAAGATATCAACGTGACGCGACGCGTGTGTTAGACAAAAGCCCACTAACTAGCTACTAACTTGGGTTTATGGGCGCTGATATTTCATGTTCACTGTCACTTATTTATCAGAAAAGTGCGACCCTTTGTCAATCACCTACAGTACCCAATTTCGGCATACTATATAAGAAACTCATCATGAAGGTTTGCCAGAGAATAATTAAAATGTAGCTTTTACCGTTTTTTGTGGCATCCTTCAGAAGTGAGCGGTCCGATACCAATATTTTCGGTCAAATCTCCATTCAATTAACACGGGGAGTTGGCTAGCTATGCCTTGCCCTCACTCATATTTTACAAAAGTGCGACCATTTCTGAACATCTAACCTAGCTGTAATTTTAGGTCATGTTAGAGAAATATATTTGCTAGAAGTTTTGGAGAATAAATTAAATATTGGCTGGTTATTTTTCACACAGTGATGTTAACTAGTCAAGTGCCCATTCTTCCAACATACATCATTTGTAGGGGTCACGCGTCAATGGTGAGAGCACTGTGTATTGTGTATAGGAAAACGGACAGTAACTGCAGTATGTTTGAAGCTAAATTGATCCAAGTATGAACCGTTGAATCGAACAAATGCGCGCGAACAAAAATTTGCAATTCGCCTTATAAGCGACTTTTAGTTGCTCCCAGATTGGACTTATTGAAACAAACTCCGTGCGAAGCGCGGAAAATTGCCAATTTTAAGGTAAATGACCAAATAATAAACTGAAGGGCACAATGCGAGCGAAAATTTGCAATTTGTGTTCCCATGATTAAGCTGCACTCCCCTGATTTCTCGAAGATTTCATTTTATCGAGGATACTCATTTTGGCAAAAGCAAACAGTAAATTCAAGTGAAATATTTATTAGAGTGTGTGCTTCAAAGACTATCTTGTTGTTTTTTTAATGCACGTCTCTTTTCTTTGTTTTTTTACGGGCGCCGGGCCCGCTACTTTTGTTTGCTTTTTATCTAGACTGTCCCACAGTCTCGGTTCGGTCCGGCCTGGATAATGGAACGATACATAATTACATAATAGCCTACCAAAATATGCCATAGTCCTTCACCCCCCCCCCGATTCTAAATACACAGCCCAAAACCAATTCCTCTCTCTACACAAATTAGCTCAAATTGATGCCACTACACTGATCACACCTCCTATATTGAACGCTGATTTTTAATGCTATGTAATCTACATAACCAGTCGTTCTCCATGGACCCGAGGGAGGGTCTACTTTTTATCATGTTTATGGGCCGTAAAAGAGCAAAGAAAACAGACCTTATAATGGACCCATAAAGGCAAAGAAAAAAAGACCGTAGTCATGGTAGTGGGCCGTAACGGGGGCCGTAAAAAGCAAAGAAACGATACCATAGGAAGAGACCTTAGTGAGTATGTAAAAAGCTTAATAAGGGGTGGTGCAATAATTATGTGTACCCCCGGGGTGGTGAATTATAGGGGAGGGGCAAAGATTTTTGGCAGGCCAAAGGGGGGGCAAGCATTTTTGGCAGGTCGAAAGGGGGGGGCAAGCAATTTTTGTCACAGATATTTTGGGCACCGTTTCTATTACGCCCTAAGGCATAGGAAAACAATAGGAACACGTTCAAATATGCAAAATTTCAACTATGCAAAATTTCTCGAAGATTTCATTTTATCGAGGATACTCATTTTGGCAAAAGCAAACAGTAAATTCAAGTGAAATATTTATTAGAGTGTGTGCTTCAAAGACTAGGCCTATCTTGGTTTTTTTTTAATGCACGTCTCTTTTCTTTGTTTTTTTACGGGCGCCGGGCCCGCTACTTTTGTTTGCTTTTATCTAGACTGTCCCACAGTCTCGGTTCGGTCCGGCCTGGATAATGGAACGATACATAATTACATAATAGCCTACCAAAATATGCCATAGTCCTTCACCCCCCCCGATTCTAAATACACAGCCCAAAACCAATTCCTCTCTCTACACAAATTAGCTCAAATTGATGCCACTACACTGATCACACCTCCTATATTGAACGCTGATTTTTAATGCTATGTAATCTACATAACCAGTCGTTCTCCATGGACCCGAGGAAGGGTCTACTTTTTATCATGTTTATGGGCCGTAAAAGAGCAAAGAAAACAGACCTTATAATGGACCCATAAAGGCAAAGAAAAAAAGACCGTATAGTCATGGTAGTGGGCCGTAACGGGGGCCGTAAAAAGCAAAGAAACGATACCATAGGAAGAGACCTTAGTGAGTATGTAAAAAGCTTAATAAGGGGTGGTGCAATAATTATGTGTACCCCAGGGTGGTGAATTATAGGGGAGGGGCAAAGATTTTTGGCAGGCCAAAAGGGGGGGCAAGCATTTTTTGGCAGGTCGAAAGGGGGGGCAAGCAATTTTTGTCACAGATATTTTGGGCACCGTTTCTATTACGCCCTAAGGCATAGGAAAACAATAGGAACACGTTCAAATATGCAAAATTTCCTAGGCCTATGATAAGACAATCAAGTTTTAAATTCAGGTTCCCCAAAATCTTGCATGGGATTGGGGAGGGGGGCGAAAGGTTTTTTGGCACGCCGAAGGGGGGGGGGGAGGAAGCGATTTTTGGCAGACCTTTTTGAGAACTTCACCACCCCGGGGGTAGGCCTACACATAGGCCTAATTAGGCTATTGCACCACCCCTAAGCAAAGAAAAGATACCTTAATGGGCCCATAAAAGGAAAAAAGAGGCCTCGGAGGGCCCGTAAAAAGCAAAAAAGAGATACCTTAGGGCTAATGGACAAGAAAAAAGACCTTTGTTGGCCGGTATAGTAAAGCAAAGAAAATATGCCTTAATTACATGGTAGGCTATCTTTTCTTTACCTTTTACGGGCCCCTGAGGTCCCTTTTCTTTGCTTTTATATAGGCTACTGCCCCATAGTAAAGTATGTTTTCTTCACTTTTTACGGGCCTCATAAGACCCCGGGCCCCCTTGTCGGCCGGCGGCACTGGCCCTGGCAGTGAATCAGCAGAAAATCCGAGGGGGGGGGGGGCACTCCAACTTCAAGGTGACTCGTAGGCCCGGTCCCCGCACTCCGTGCATCCGCGGGTATTCATGCTTGTCGGTGAACTTTAAAAACACCCCCTTTTGCATCTCATTTCGCGAAGTTTTTAGGGAAAAACACCCTTTTTTAGCGATTTCGCGAATTATTTGCCCTTCGACAATACCCCTATTTTCGCTAAAACGCGAACGATATTTCTAATATACCCTTTTCTGGCAGAAACGCGTAGGCTGCTCGATGAAAATACCTTTTTTTTTCAATTTCGCGAACACGTGGTTTGAAAAAACACCCCTTTTTTTGGGTGTTTCGCGAATCGCGTTTCTTCATCTGAAAACACACCTTATTTCGCGAAATTTTCGACGAGCATGAATACCCGCGGATGCACGGAGTGCGGGGACCGGGCTCGTAGGCCCTATGTAGGGCTGTTAAGACCTGCTTTTTCAGCATCGCTGTCACCCAAAGACCCCATATATTTTTTTACGAACACATGCTCTGTCACCCGAAGATTTTCCATTTGATCTGTCACTTGACCCAAAGACCCTTACAAGTTCAATTTGAACAGCAACCATTTAACACTGATTTCGTTACTTATTTTGAAAAAACAAAATTCGATTTCGAGGTTTCTGTGCCCGTTTCTGTGGCGCTGTTTCGGTTCTCACCAATTAGAGAATTCTGTGGTTCTCACCCAAAGATTCCATTTATAAAAAGGTCATGTCCTCACCCAATGACCCCATATTTTTTACATTTTGCTCTCACCGAATGTCCCTTAGTGCAAAAGTGCCAGCCCTACACCTATATCCATTTCAAATTGAAGGGCAGAAAATATCCTCTGGTGCTACTTGGGAAAAGGAATCAACTTCTCGTGGTGCTCCACTTCGACAAGGAACACAATCCGATGTCAGCGTACAGTAGAAGTCGTGCAATCTATTTGCCGTGTATGTAAATGCATAGCGAAAATTGCGTATGTATGCAGCAACACTATAACAAAGATTAGTCCGAATAATCAGACCCAGAACAAAATATTAATTTCTGACATGATCGTGTACTGGGTCTGAACTGTTTCCATATGAAATCTTGATGGCAAATTGGACAATAGAAGCACATGGTTCTACGTGACAGTTTTTTAATCCCTATTCATGTTACGTGAATCACGCTATTGTGGACCATCCTTCTGATACTTGAGTGTTTGGACAAGCGGAACGGTCTTTTGTCTACCTCTCTGTTTGTAAACAAACCAGGAGGTCGAAATCGTCCTCCTCGCCGAATACGAAAGTCAGCGTAATAGTACGGCACTAAACAAAGATTAGCTTGTGGTTAACATCACATTTTAGAAATGTTGAGGGCACCGATTGTACGTGGTACTCAACTTTTATCAAAGTGGAGTCTCAGGTAAGAAGAAATAATCTGAAATTGAGTTGCTTTCATGTCAGCACAGATCAGAGGTAGCCCTAGAACTCTGGCCATAGTATCCGTTTTTACTTCCACTAGCACAGAGGCAGACCAGTGACAGTCATGACAGTACACTAGTCATCATGTAGTCACGATTATCGCACAATTTTTTCAATTTCCCACGCGTTTGAACGGGAATTGGATTGCCTACTTTTTCGATGTCTAGTGAGCAAATTTTTTCAATATTTTGAGAAAATGATGTCAAATTTTCTATTCTGTATTGTTTGGTAATAATGTCTTTTGCCAATAGTATGTTTAAAGTTGTAATTTTGTGTTTTTGATCGCAAAGATCGGATATTTTCGTTCGATTCGAATTCTGAACCCTTCGCAAGGGTGCCGATTTCGCAGAACTTTGACGATAATTTTGCCTTTTGGACACTAAAATGCTTTCGATCCTTAATTTTGTTTCAACCGAGTCTTAAATTAGCAAGCACAATACGGTTGGTACCACTTTTATATACATTGATAAAATTTTAAAGATTTTTTTTCAAGTTTTTAACCGGCGCAAAGCGTTAAGTGTGTATTTCCCATTGACATCCAAAATGGGAAATACGAGTCTGATGGACATAGGAACGGGACGGCGTCCATGAGACTCAGCGAGTCTAGTCATCATGGCATGCTAGTCAGTGCTAGTGTTACGTGTATAGGTATGATATGACAGGGAAACCTCAGTTAACACATTTGCTAGTCAGCCAAAATGGCCTAAGGCTAAACCGGCAATACAAATTTACATTGAAATTTAAAAGAACCGCTTGCTCAAGGAAACCTTCATAAATATGTTGTCTATACTTCACTTGACCCAAATATAACACTGAGCGAATCAAGCCTGCCGATACGTCTATTGTTGTTATATCACTTCTCATGAATATTAATAACAATGAGTGCTTTTCTCACCACAACATCACTTTAAAAAATAAATAAACGAGTTATATGAACAGAATAGGCCTAGCATAAAGAAATAAAAATAAACATTAAAATTGATAATAAGTATAAATAAATAATAAATGCAGAAAAATGTATTAAAATAAATAAATACAAAATGCTGAGGATTTTGATAGCAGTTCCATTAAAAAAAAGCTGCTACCGTCATGAGACTACGATCTAGAAACACCCCCGTAATGCTGTTTTGGGGAATTTTGCTAGCAGAATCTTTTTGATGAAAGTCAATCTTTGACTAGATGTAACTTTGCTACGGACACATGACATAAGTGCTATGACAAAAAGGTTTTCAGTGTTGGCTTTCTTTACTCAAGGGCTTTAATTTGATAAATGATGCAGTTTGATGGCAAATTTGAATTCACCTGGCGTACCTATAGTGTAGCTCGTTCACGTAGCGGTTCCGTTGTCCCACTGGCCTACTACACTACTATAAATGTAGATTGCCTTGCAATCGGAGTGTTATCGTCAGAGCACCTCGGACTAGGACGTAGTATGAAAGGCAAACGTCAGTTAACTTGCTTGCTCGGGAAGTCTAGCCAAGAATTTGCTCACCGACAGCTTCACATTCTAGGCTAGAGACCATTGCATTCAAAATCTAGTCGGATTTGCTGAAGCATGACACAGGGTGCGTGCAGAACCTTGAAAAGCCAAAAAAGTGCTTGAAAGTACTTGAAAATCAAAATGCCTTTTCAAGGCCTTGAAAGTCCTGGAATTTTGTTGAAAAGTCCTTGAAATTTATGGAAAGTCCTTAAAGAAAAAATGTGCTGAAACAATAAAAAATTATGTTACAAATAAATAAGAAGAGAAGTTTGGAAATAAATCTGTCTTGTAGGCTTATATATTTTTCATTTTGTCGTCTATACACATTTTAAAACTCTTTTGGACTCATATATTTCCAATTTTAAAATGAAAATTCCTTAGAACCCTGACTGGATGACTCGACTAGATAAAGGTACCCATTTAGCATGCATGTTGTCAAATTTTTATCTTATTGAGAACACCTTTTCATGCCCAAAATTGATGAATTTTGTCCATTATCGGACCAGCATGTTATATGATTGTGTCGGTTTTGCGTTCAAAAACTCATCTCTTTTTCCTCAATGAATATTACCCAAGTAAGAAGTATGTCATGTGCATTAAGGAACGATGACATTTGAGATGATGCTGGACTGATGATGTATAGGCCTATATGTATACTCTAATATCAAGTCATGTTTAAGTGTAAATGGAAACAAACTTCGGTCAAAGGTTTGATATGAACCTTTTAGCTGTATCCTTTGGCTTTGTGTAGCCGTCGTTGTGAACATGGGGGTGGGGTGGGGGTGGGGGGAGGTTGGGTGGGGGTGAGTGTGTGTAGGCCTATGTATTTCCTTTGGGATAGGCCTACTATTTTAGTTCCAATTTGTAGTGACATCACTCTGTATGTTTAACATACCGAATTTTACAAATTACTCTTATCATAAAATGTATTCTTCAGGCACATTCATTAGTACCCCCCCCTCATGTGGGCCCCTCCCACATACCCGAAGAGGGGTGGGGGTCAAAATTTGATGAATCATTGTTTTTATATTGTGCATTATATATATCAATTTTAATCATGTAGGCCATATTATTAGGCCAAGAAAACACTTTGAAGAATGTCTCTCATGTACAAAAGTATAGGAAAGTGAATATTTAAAACCACTTTTTTAGGATGAAGGAAGCATTTTTCAAAAAAAGTCCAAAACAGGTTTTTATGTCAAAAATGGTCTCTTTTGGGGTGCTAAATCTGCTAAAATGTTAGTCGTCCTGAAATTTTAACCAAAAGCACACTGACCATCAAGGCCCAGGATGGGGTGCCAGTTGGTGGGGGTGGGGAGGCAGTGGATGCAAGCACAAATGGTTAATTATTGTTTTATTTTTCTGCTTCACATATATCAACGTAAGCCATATTGGTCATGTAATAAAGCCAAAAAACATTTTTTTAAGAGTGTCTCTTGTGCATAAAAGTATAGGAAACTCGAAACTTTAAAGCATGTTTTCTGGAAGAAGGAAGCACTTTTTATTAAAAGTGTAGAACAAGCCAGGAGCTTTGAAATGTTCTTTTTACCCTCTGACTTTGGCTTCGGGGGGCTTCGTCCCCTCAACCCCCACCAGGGCTTCGCCCCTGGACCCCCGGCCATAGTCGTGAGCGCTACGCTCACTCTGCTTCGCAAGTGTCCCTATTTCAAGTTTTCAAAAGTTGGCAGGTATGCACTGGGCTGCTGCGACTAGACCACTGGGTATTTTTCTACTTTTTTACACACACCTATCTCTGGGTCGTTCCGTTCAAAGGTACTTGAAAATTAATTTTTGGGTACTTAAAAGTCCTTGAAAAGTCCTTGAATTTGAAATAGAGGTGGCTGCACGCACCCTGATGACACCAATCACACCATGTAAAGCAATGGAAGTTCAGAAGTAAACACAGCCGATCAAGACAGGCGATTGCATCAAAAAAGTTACTAAAATTACACTTCAGCAAAATTTTAGACTGTCCAAAATAGGCAAATCTTGCTCAAAAGATACAGTAATTACAGTTGACTCATTGAAATAACTTTCATCCAAATTTCAACATTAAACAGAATCAATAACCTCCGATGAAAAAACTTGCACCGCTGTCCAGGGACCGAAAAACAATAGCAAAGCATCGAATGCGTAACTATCGTATGCAAATTCTAAGCTAGAGTTCTCGAGTAAGTTTTTTGCTAGTCAGCCAAATTGGCCCAAAGCGGGGCCCAACAAAATCATAGAAAATTAAAAGAACAGATTTTTCAAGGAAACCTACATAAATATGTTGTCTATACTTCACTTGACCAAAATATATGATTTATTTTTGTGATGAGATAATCGCACATGGAATTTTAGAGGGATTTTGAAAGCAGTTCCACATAAAAGCTGCTCTGTCATGAGCATGATGAGACTGTTGCTGCACCAGAATCTTGGAATTGTCAAAATTCCCCCTTCAAGTATCCAGTGTAGGTATTATCCAAAATCTATTGTTTAGCGTGCAGGTTTCAGATAATACATTGTTTAACGTGCATGGTTTATAAAATATGGGCTATGAAGGGTACTTCATAAAATATAACACACGGGAAAAGAATGCATAATGATGCATAGAAATGGGCACTAGAAGTATATTGCCAGATAATAGTACAGAGTTTTAGTTTTTTTTACTGTTCTACATTTACTGATAATGATTTAAATTTTCAAGTTGTCAATGGTTAATGAGTTAAGGGGGTACTACTCCCCTGCCCAATTTTGTGCATATTTTTGCATTTTTCTCAAAAATTATAGCGCATTGGTGACAAGTAAGATGTATATTATAGGGGCAAGGACTACAACTACTGCACTGGAAATTTTATTTCAGCACAGACAACAGTTGTGGAGTTACAGTCAAAAATGAGGGAAAACCAATATTTGACCAATAAATCAATAACTACTTGCCTTGAGTTGCTGAATTTTCAGTGCAGTAGTTGTAGTCCTTGCCCCTATAATATACATATCTTACCTGTCACCAATGCGCTATAATTTTTGAGAAAAATGCAAAAATAGGCACAAAATTGGCCAGGGGTGTAGTACCCCTTTAATTTGAGAGAAAATTTATTGTTTGCCAATAATTTGTAGAAAAGTAATAGTATTTCCATTTTTTTCTTTTTTAGGATGTATTTAGTTTACCAATTATGTTAACTTCACATTTGCATAGTATAGGCCTAGATATATTTTTCAAATTAATTGACAGATCGAGTGATAGCAATATTATGTCTTCAAACACATAATTCACCTCATAGGCGTAGATCCCGGGGGGATGGGGGATAAATTCCCCCAATATTTTGCCAGGGGAATGGTCCATACAATCATCCCCCAATGTTGACGCCTGAATGTGGGTTTCAGACCAAATTAACCTCATATTTGGCCATTTTAGCCCCCAAAGCGCAAATTTTTTCCGTGCTTTGCGCGAATTTATTCCACTTTTGCACCATATTTCATCAATAGTTTCAATATGGCAAATTTTAGGCACATTTGTACCATTGACTTATACTGTCGCTAAAAGGTGCTTGATTCACTATATTTCAAGAAATTTTTTCCAACTTCATCCCCCCCCCCCCAATTTTGAGGACTAATTGTTCCACAAAGGGGGTCATTCAGTGTTGGCTACTGAAAAAAACAAGGTTATTGGGTGTAGGATTTGGGTGCTACCTCCATGTAAGGTGTCACGAAATTATGTATATGCTAGGAGTACCAGGATTTGCCAAAAATACCAGGGTCTTTTCATGAGCACATAACGTACAGTGCCGCCCCCAGGGACTAATAAAGAAATTGTAAAAAGTTGCCCAACTGGGCGGAAAATGTATAAAAAGTGAAAGTCCAAGTCACAAGCTTTAATTTAATGTAGGTTGCACCCTCGTAGCACTTAAGACGGAAGTATTTCGTCTCAGGTAGCACTTAAAATAAAGAAATTGTAAAAAGTCACCCGCATGCCCAATTGGGCGAAAAATGTGGAAAAACTGAAAGTCCAATTCACAAGCTTTACTGTAGGTTGCACTCTCGTACCATTTAAAATAAAGAAAGTCTAAAAAGTCTCCCAATATGTAAATAGTGAAACTGGGGCCCATAATATGCTACATATGGAGCTCATATAAACACAGCCAAATTTAAAAGTCGCCACTAGTTCTATCCCCATTTACTCAGAGTCTGATGAGTTTATAGCAAAATAATTTATATAATAATTTTCTTTACTTTGAAGGTTGATACCAAATTTGATATCAAAAGTTTAATAATCATGAGCATTGGAACCGTTGTTTGGAAATTCATGCAATATTAACATTTAACAAGCAGGAGCTCAGATATAAGTATCAAACACAATATTTAGGCTGAAGTTTTCTTTCTCAAAAACCAAAATTCTGTGTGATATCATATCACAGATGTTACCAACCTTTCTTTGATCCCTGCTTAGCAATGTATATGCTATAAAACTAAAGATGTTTGAAAATTTTGTTAGATTTGTGTGGTTTATCACTGACAATTTTTTGTTATGTACAACAACCAACAAGCCCTCAGAACTTGTACATTGTATGTGATCTGGTCCAATCAGGAAAAGTCTGCAATTATGAAAGTGAGGTATAGGCAAAAGTGAGTAGAAAAAAACCAATAAAAAACATAAGAAAATGGACAGAAAAAAGGTTCAGAAAAAAACTTTGCAGCCAAGTATTCAAGAGACCTGAGCAAGTTATGGTATTAACTCAATTTTCAAAATTTCCGACTTTGGCCTGAGTGGATCAGATTGGGTCACATATTCAACCTAATTAGTATCCTATGGACACACACATTTGGACTGAAGAAATTATGTTCAGAAGAGGCAGTGTGGAACAGAGCATACTGATGGTATAGGGGACAAGGTAGAAGGGCAAAGAAAACACACAAATCATTAGATGTTTTTGAATTGCATATATATTAGGTCATTTGGTGTACCAACCAGAAGAGGACAAATTCATGCCTGCAGACTGTCTTCACAAGCAGCAAGTGTTTTGACCAAAGTTGAAGACTATAAACCGGGGGATCATCTTAATGGATTTACAATTGAACAGGTATGTATGAAGGCATACAAGGAAATACAGAGGTATACAAGGGAAATATTACTACATGATGTACATGACATGCGTACATGCAGGTGAAGCTTAAGGCTGAGTCTACAGACCTGAAACTTTTCCTCTTTTTAGCTAATTTCCTCTTTTTTTATTTCCTGAAATGTAGGCATTATTTGTTGTTTTCAGCCCAATTTTAGCTTTTTTAGCTTGATTTTGCACTATTTTCATCTTTTTTAAAAAGCATTTGCCTCTTTCTTCACAAATGGTCAGTTTCAAGTCTAGTCTGACGCACTGATCCATACTGACACTGAGACTCATATCTAAAAGCAGTAATGTGTGATTTGCATAAAGAATAGATTCCTATATAAATGTTAGTTCATTATCCCCTTTTAATTTCAAGCCAAACAAATGAGGAAGGAAATTGCTATTTCATTCCAGCACCTACAATGCGTATATTAGCTCGCCAATCATATACATGTATTATTGCACAGAGCATCATGCAGCTGGGATGTATACAAGATGAACAACGAATAGCGATATTCACACAATTTATAGATGAGTTGACCTCAATGTTTATCAACAAAGGCAAGGGACTGGTATATCGGTATGCTTGAGTGAACCCATTGCAACCACTACACTGTTCAATAGCCTAAATTGTGATGTTGCGGGAGATTGAAAAACAGGAAGCTAGCTCTATCCTGCATACATAAAGGCAGGCACATAATGCTGGCATGATTGTTAGACACGGCACGATAGAACTATAGGCCCTCATGAATATGCAAGAATTCACAGCATACAAAACACAGGGACTTTGACTGGTTGCAAATGGTCTGTAGTTGTCTGTGCCTATATTCAGTGGCGTACCGTGGCCGCTCCTTCCCCGGGGGGCTGAAGAAAATTTAATTTTGCCGCCCCTTCTTCAACAGCCCGAAAAGGTTGACCCAATCTTTTTTTTCAGTGGTTTGAAAAAAGGGAAGAGCAAAAAAAAAAAAAAAAGGATTTCAGGTGCTAGCGCCCTAAAAGTAATGTATAGTTCAATTTTTTCACAATTTTTTTAGGCTTTTTCAAATTTGTCCACCCTTTTACTTTACTAATTGTTTTTGCCACCCCCTTCTTCTTCCGCCGCCCCTTTTTTGCCACCCCCGTCTTTGCCCCCGGGGGGCTGGCGCCCCCAAAGCCCCCCAAAATATGTGCATGATATTGCTTATATTCACAAACAAACAGTCAAAGTCCCTGTGCTTTGTATGCTGTTAATTCTTGCATATTCATGAGGGCTGATCGTTTGACTATGAATGTCTAACAATCATTGGACATTGCAGGATTTGTGTGACTTTGTGTAATATGCGATAGAGCATTGCATAACTTTGCATTAAGGTGAAAGACAGTAAAAACTATGCGGTATTGTGCATACCAGTTTGGTCTGTCGCACTTCTTGAAACGATTGGTCCTCATTATTGGGTGATGCTGAGACTTTGACTGTTTGTGGTTAGTACTGTAAAAGGGGAAATTTTCGCTGGGGGTTTAATTTTCGTGAATTTTGTGATTGGAGCTCCAACCGCAAAAATAACACCTCGCGAATATATGCAACAATGTATTACAAGTATAAGCAGGACTTAGCAATTGCAAAAATAACATTGGCAAAAATGTCTCTTTTACTCTAAATTGCGAAAATAACTGCTCGCAAAAATATCCCCTTTTACAGTAGCATGTAGTATATTCTGTGTCTATATTATTGATTGCATGCACAGGTTGTGCCAATTCCTGAGTTGTACCTGACTGCAGTGAAGCTGAACCATGACAGAACTGGGGCACAGTATCTTCACATTGCAAGGGATGACTCCAACAATGTTTTCAGGTGTGTAGAAGTTCTAAATGTAATAAGTTCAAGTGCCATTCAGTAATTTGGCTGAATAGAGCAGCTGAAAAATCTTGTGCTTAAAAATTATTTTGGTACATATTTAGTGGCCAGATATTAAAATTTGACCACTAATTTATGTTTAATTTTGCAAAATGGGATATTTTTTTTAATTGCAGAAAATTATTACCCTATTTTTTTTTAAACGGGAGTAGGCTATTGCTAGTAGCATACGCAAAGGGGGAGGGGGCACTTTTGTGAGTCAGTGCACTCAGTCGGGGAAATGCACCAAGTCCGTGGAAATTTTTGGGTTTACCAATAAGTATGAAAATGTTTGAACAGTTGGGGAATCGAGACCCGTGCAACCCCCCCCCCACTTTTTAAAAGCTGTGATGCCACTGGCTGTTGCAAATGACAATTTCACATTAAAATTTAAGTGTTTTTGGTTCAAAGTTCCTTGTGATAAATGCTTGTAGCCTATTATATGCGTACATGTACATGTACTATAATTGTTGCATTCCCTGAAGTCATGGATCTGGAGATTGTGACTGATCAGTGATCTGTTGGCAGCATAGTCACCTCAAAATCGTCTCATGGGCACAATGTAGTGTACTTAATGCATTGTAAGGACAGTCGATATATTGACAATAAACAATAAATTGACTATCCAATAATATCGATATCACCAATATCACTTTCTGAAGAAAACCACTATATCGAAGTTGCTGGTAATGAAATTGTTGCTGTCCAAATTTCCACCCTTTCTTTTAATTTCAGCCAGTTTTTCAATTTCACACATTTTTCAGGCTTTTTACAAACACTTCAGGTTTTTTCATGGATGATCATCATGATCATTCTCATGCCCAGTGGCGTCGCCACATTGAAAGTGGGGGGGCAGGTTGTTGGATCCTCCGAATGGAGTCTGATTAGGAGTGTAAGGTGCGGGCGAAAACAGTCATTTTGGGGGAAATGACTGATTTCCCCCGAATGACCAACAAAAGTGGGGGCCGTGGCCCCTGCCCCCCCTTTGCGCACGCCACTACTCATGCCTGGAAAAAAAGTATCGAAAAATCAGGAAAAAGCGATTTTTATGGTTATGTGATGATATCGTACTACTGGGGTTCCAAGGAGAAAGGCTTTCCATGACAGCAATTATGTGACACGATCTGCTCCATGGGGGCCAAAGGAGGTATTCTTGAAAATTGAGTTCCTATAATTATTATAATATACTGAAAACACCAAAGGTCTAGCATACATGGTTCTAAAGTTATGAGGTTTTGTGATATAATGTGTATTTTCTTAGGTATTTTATTGTTTTTTAGTCCACATTTTTGCCTTTGTCTCAGTTTCAAATTTGCCGCCTTTGGCCCCCATGGACCAGATCATGTCGCATATTTAGATGCTAATCATGTATGGATGAAGGTAGAAGATATGAGGAAAATTGGGACAAAATTGAGTGGCCAATATATTGATTTTTTTAATTCCCGACATCGACAGTCCTTAATGCATTGGTGCAATACAGCTAACAAAGTCACTTGGATGTTGTAACATAGATTACTGCAAACAGACAAACTTTATTTATTTATTTGAATTTTTTTACCCAGGGTAGCTCCTTCAGTGTCAAAACCCTGATTTCGATTTCCAAGGAGGCCCTGCATTTACAATGATACATTGAGTACAAGAATCATAAATATATACAGTAAAATATCATAAAATTATAAATGGTACATGAAATTGGGAACAAAAGGAATAACATGTACTAAAATTTAGATTAAAAAGACTTACAATTGCTTAAGGAATCGGATAGCAACATTTGCACAGTATTTTTTGTGGGACATGAGAGCACATCAGACATATCAAATAGCATTCTGAATACAAGGAATGTCCTGATATCACGTAATTTTGATTTTTTGAAATTTTTGATATAAAACACATTTTATGGCAAATTATTACAAATTTATATTTTTTTTATGTTTCATATTTAACAGTCCTCAAAGAAAAATTTATCAATTGGAGGAAAAGCCTATGATCATTTGAAAATTTTGACCTTTCGTTTTGAAGATATACATTTTTTCCCAAAAAAACCCTAAATTTGTTAGGTCTTTTTTTGGAAAAAAATGTATATTCGGAAAGTCAAAATTTTCAAATGATCATTGGCTTTTCCTCCCAGCTGCCATATTTACACTTTAAGTAAATATCATTAGATTTATAAATTTTACTTAGCGGACTGTTAAAAGAAGTGTGCAGCAATCACAACAGACTCAGTACACCGGTCGATCTTACCGTTTCGATGTTGATTAAGATACTTCTTGCATCGATCCCGAGATGCGGAAAAACCAATAGTCATTTTGTCCCACATAAATGAATAAATAACAAAAACCCCCGATCCCGAGTGGACTCACCCATTCGGTGCGTCACACGATAATCATCCCTTATCCTCCTTGGTTTCTAGATGAGATAGGCGTGTGGATTTTTCTTTACCAACGCTAAGTATCATTACGATCCAAAGGACGACATATACAGTTTGTTTGTTACACTGAGGTAAAAACCAACCAGTATAGTCGCTAGGGAGATAGTTTTGACGACATTTTTCGGCTAGAAAAGTGACAAAAACGATCCAAAAACTTAGCTTGTATGTGTGTTTCCGTTCATATCACGGGACACACGTTTTCAAAATAGCGCCCTTAGGGCGCCATTTTATTTTTGTTCTCACGTAAAACAACTATAGCAGACTAGTAAGTTACAATAGATGTTTGTACAGTACTGTGTATACATGTATGGTGAGTGATTATCGCTATGTTTATGGTGTGCTCTATCGTTATATCTTTCAGTATGCGCGTCTGATGACGAGTTACTGCTAAGAGTTCGGTGGGTTTCGAAGGACCAGCCTGACAAATCTTCCCCAAAAGGTTTTCAGTTTTCATCCCTTTGTATATATATTTTTATATCATACCACTACATCAGCGTCAGCCACTGTGCGTGTGGGTCTGTTTATTGGGCTTGAGCTTGTGTTCGGGGGTAGTGCTGTACGCTCCCGATTACTACAATGTCTAGGCCTTGTCAATCATGCCCTTCCCTTGTGGCAGAGTGGGACCCGCATCCACTCTGCTACACCCACAGGGATTGCTCTAAATCAAATAAGTGTGCTTCCTTTTGCATAGGCTTATCGGACATCCACTTCGCGGATTTAGAAAGTAGCGCTCGTTTAGGTCTTCGACACAGACAGAAGGCGAAGACTAAGAAACAGAAGCCTACAGGTAAGATTGATATGGTAGGTACTAGCGCGGCGGCAAGGGCCACGCTAAGGTAACCTCTGGGGCTCCGGTCCCGGGCAAGCAGTCGGACGCTCCGGGGACTGCTAGCGCGTGCGCAGTCCTGGCAGCCAGCGAAAGCACTGACTTAACGTCTAAGCTAGTAGCAGGCAGCAGGGCGGTACTTGCCCTAACAGGCGAGTACCAGTCTACCAGTGAGATCTCTAGCGAGCTTCTTGCAGGTGGACACCCGTCTATTGCTGGCTTTAACGCAGCGGGTCTAGCACCATGCGAAGTAGCGGCGACGGACAGTATGCCAAGGGTACCCGGGCTTGCCTGGGTTGAATCCTAGCATACAGCGTGCAGCGGACTTGCCTCGGCGGTCTGTAGCACGCAGCGTGCCAGTGGAACCCGGGCTTGCCTGGGTTGATCCACGCACGCAGCACGCCTTTCGTTCCCGCAAGGGTCGAATGGCGTGCATGGGTTTAGCAGAGACGATACCGGGCTAACGCTTCAGGTGTAGTCTTAGCAGAACCAACTGGGGTTGTCACACGGCAGCGTTCCATGGTGGGACCGCCGAGTGATTCCCTGGGCCTTGGAATGGCTGCCGGCTGTCCTCCGGGACTGGCTAGCGGCTATACCGGGGTTGGGCTCGCAGTCTCTCACGGGACAGCGACCCAAGTGCAAACAGTGGCAGCTACCGAGGCGAGCTACGGCTTGACTTCAGTGGTAGCCACTATGCACGCGCCCATAGCTGCCGTGAGTGGTCCGCCACACACAGCGACCTTGGGCGAGGCTCAAGAGGTTAGGGTAGGTAGTTTGAACAGCCTGGCTGATCAACAACCCACTTATGTCCTCGAGAGCCAGCAGAGCGTGGGTGATCCATTACAGTCAATGGGTCAATTACCCTCTTATGATCGATCACTATCTATTCAGCGGAGCATGGCTCCATTGATTGATACTGCCTATTCAGGTAGCGAGGTGACTGATCGAGGTATACGCTCAGCTACCCGTGATACTAGGCAAGCTCCTTTTAGCCAAGGGACAGCCAGTATAGCGGGTACCCATACCACGGCTTGATCCTCTAGCGGGGGAACGCTGTGAGGCATGGGTACAGTGGTACGCAGCCGGAGCCCTACCGGGCACCTACGCTACAACCACGCAGGTACCGCAGTACTCGTCCTGGTTACCACAGTCTCTGTGGCAACAGGGGAGGCGGTACTGGTACTGCCGTTCCATGGGGTGTCCCTGGTGGCGGATCCTTTCAGGGTCAGCTACCAACAGGGTATGCCCCGTGGTATCCGCCGCAGGGTGGTTTCTTCCACGGTCTACCACCGTGGCAAGTGCCGCCTAGCGTTGGGCAAGCAGTACCACCAGTTGTTACCCAACCCGGCGGCGAGTGGCTAACCCTGATACAGCTCAGGGTAGGCCGCACACTGCTATGGCTAGGCGACAGCAGCGAGAGCGTCGCGGATCCCGGGTGCTATAGCTAGCATCTCGGGGTCTAGCGGGAGTACTCCCTCTTCTGCTGGTGTTCAGTTGGCTAGCCACACGGTGGCGACACCGCCCTGTCCACCTTCAGATGCCCGTCGTCAGATCTCTTCCTCATCAGAGAGTGAGTCAGAGTCTGAAGGCGAGGAAAGGAGTCGGAAGATGAAACCAGTAGCGACTCACAGTCTGATGAGACTGTGCAGCTAGCTTCAGGTATCCTTCCCCGCTTCCCGTGAGGAACTCGCTAGCAATGGTCTGCCTGCGGACACCGCTGAGGTGATGAGCCGTGTGGCCCAAGGTTTGGGCCTGGCTTTCTCTCAGGAGGAGTCCGTTCAGGAGGACCAGGGCATCTTTTCAGTAGGATGCCCAGCTAGCGCGTCCACACAAGGGTCGCCCGCACTTGCATTCCCGGCGGACCTCAAGGGTAGGTTTCGTAGGGCTGTCAGGCTCGCTGGAGCTTCGACGCCGCGTGCTTGCACGCTTCCACTGCGTGTTTCGCAGGAGGACTACGAAACCTACCTCAGGGTCCCTGACATGGATCCAGGCGTTGCCAAGCGCCTGCCGCTAGCGGCCAAGGCGCACGGGTCGTTCGCCCCCCAGTGGGAGGAGGAGGTAAAGCTCATCGATAAGCGAGCCCGCTCGCGTATCAGAGTCTCTAGCGTCGCTACCACGCTTGCCGCAGCACCTCGGTAGGAAGGTAGCGAACGACCACGGGCAACGCGGAACTCTTCCGCGAGGTTAATCTGTTAGCGGTGCTAACAGCTAACCTCAACGAGAGTTCTATGGGCCTCGCCCAGAGGATGTCATCTCGCCGCCGGAGAATGCCTGTCTGTCCCTCCAGTCAACTTACGGCTCCGACTTTGCTGATGCAATGAAGAAGTCAGACTCGGTGGGACAGGGGCTACTCTTTGGACAGGCCTTTTGCGCTACGGTTGAGGACCGGGCAAAGAAGGCCACCAATGAGAGCACTCTGAAGAAGTCGGAGGCTGCCCTGACCAAGGGGAGGGGCAGTAAGGCGAAGAAGAAGCACACGAAGAAGAAGTCTTCTAAGCGTTCTTCAGCGCCAGCTCCGGCTTCAGCAGGACGCGCACCACAGACTACACCCGAGCCGAGGCTACTCCAGCACCTCCCAAGAAAACTGGGAAGCGCAAGAGTAGTGCTGGACCAGATGGCAAGCCCCTAAGAAGAGCCGTTCTTCTAAGGGTGGCAAACCAGATCGGTCCTGAGGGCACGGCGGTCGACAGTCCATGCCGGCAGGTTTGGACTTCCCACAGGGATTCCCCTGTGGGCGGCCGCTGTGCATTACGCCCAGAGATGGCATGCCATCTCACCGGGCGCCTGGGTATTGTCAGTGGTCAGTGGGGGATTACAGGCTGGAATTTACCAGCCACCCCTCGTGCGCCTGCACGATTCAGAGGTCCACAGTAGTGCCGCCAGACGGCCCCCAGCGTCGGGCACTACTGTCAGAGGTCACTCAGCTTCTCACGAAGCAAGCGATTGTCCCGGTCTACCCCCTTTCACCAAGGGGTTTTGGAGCACGCGTTTTTCTGGCTCCAAAGAAGACCCGGCGACTGAGGCCCATTCTGAACCTCAAGCCGTTGAGCGAGTTCATCAGGCCCAAGAGGTTCAGAATGGAGACTCTCGCCGGTGCTAGCCTGCCCCATCAAGGGTATGTGGGCGGCATCGCTAGATCTCTCGGACGCATATCTGCATGTTCGATCGCACCTCAAGATCAGAGGTTTCTACGCTTCAAGGTACAGGGTCAAACTTACCAGTTTCGATGCCTGCCATTCGGCTTGTCCACCTCCCCAGAGTGTTTACACTCCTGGTCAGAAGCGGTGGCAGCGTACCTGAAGCGCAGGGAGTCAACATGTGTTGCTACCTGGACGATTGGTTCATTTACGGACGCACACCCGCTGGAGACACAGTGTCTCGTGGAGTTAGTAGTCCGTGCGGTGCTTGGACCTGGGATTTCTGATCAACGTCAAGAAATCCAATTTGGTCCCGACGCAGACACCACTATTCTTAGGGGCCCAGATCAACCTCAAGGAGGGATCGCGGTGCCCTCACCGAGAGGGTGGCGAACATGGCGAGGTGTGCCCGACTCTTGGCCGAGTCAGAGGGGCACCGCTGTGGCATGGATGAAGGTTTTGGGCCTTATGGCCAGTATGGTAGACCTCGTGCCGTGCTGCCGCTTTCACATGAGGCCTATACAACTACACCTTCTAGCCTTTTACAGGCCCAGTCGTCACCCAATATCCCTCGCGGTTCGATGTCGGAGATCGCGCGAGAGAACTCTGGTGGTGGACCCATCAGCCCAATTTGACTCAAGGTGTCAGGTTTCCTGCACCAGCGGTGCGTCACGTAGTGACGACCGACGCGTCAAAGCTGGGCCGGGGGGGCCACATCCACGGGGACTCAGTCTCGGGCCTATGGTCGGCCACGGAGACGGAGTTCCATATCAACCTTCTCGAACTTTGGGCAGTGGAGAGAACTCTCCAGCATTTCGAGAAGGTGATCGTGGATCTCATATCGTTGTCCAAACAGACAACACAACCGTGGTGGCCTACCTCAACAGACAAGGGGGCACCAGGTCACCACGGTTATGCCTGCAAGCACTACGCCTTATAGGGTGGTGCAAGGCCAGGCAGATTACGTTGAGAGCGATGCACATAGCGGGAGTCACCAACATCCTCGCGGACGATCTGTCACGAGGAAAGGTGTCGGGACCTACAGAATGGTCCCTTGCTCCGCAGGTCGCCCAGACGATCTTCGAGGTGATGTACCACCCTCGATAGATTTGTTCGCATCTCATCGAAATCATCAGCTGCCGGTGTATTGCTCAAGGGTCGCAGACCCACAGGCATTCGCCGTGGACGCTCTGTCCGTGAGACTGGGAGGAATGACTGCTTACGCTTTCCCCGATCTCACTGCTCGCAAGGGTGGTGACCAAGATCGGGAGGGAGGATTGCAACGTCATTCTGATAGCACCGTTCTGGCGAAACACCTGTGGTTTCGACCGATGGTGGATCTACTAGCGGCTCAGCCGCGAGTACTCCCAGTTACCAAATCTACTCCGGATGCCGGAGGAGAGGTACCAAGTCTACCACTAGAGCACCTGCAGTTAGCTGCATGGCCCTTATCAGGGAACGTCGCGGCGGAGGGAGGCTTTTCATCAGAAGCTGCTTCTCTCATCGCCGGGGTAGGCGAGTCTACCCTCCGCACGTATAGTCAGCGTTTGGCTCCCTACTACGCATGGTGCGATGAGAGAAATACATCTCCCACTAGAGCCCCTGTGCCTCTGGTGGCAGATTTTCTGACAGAAAAGTTCAGGTCAGGACTTCAGCAGGCAGCGATAGCCAACTATAAGTCAGCCATTCTCTCGATTCATCGGGATTTGAAGACGGTCGACTATCAATTCAGATGGGTCCCTAAGTCTTCTTCTCGACGGTATGTTCAACGAGCGCCGCCCGAAAGGAAGGTGGTCCCTCCATGGGACCTCAACACAGTCTTGGAGTATATTAAGGGTCCCCTTTGAGCCCCTGTCAAAAGCGCCCCTTAAATACGTCACTCTTAAGGCGGCCTTTCTTCTGGCGTTGGCTTCGGGACGGCGCTGCTCAGAGTTGCACGCAGTCTCGAAGTCAGCCTCCGTATATAATAACAACGGAGCGACGCTGTTTCTTCGCAAAAAAAAAAAAAAAAAAAATGAGCGAAGTACATTCCGACACTCGCCCTCTTCCTCCCCAGTATTGGGCAGGGTTCGTCAATAGCCGAAGACAGGTTGTGGTGCCCGGTGAGGCGCTACAGCACTACCTTGGCGAACACAAACCTTAAGAGGGGCTCATGACCGCTTATTTATCACTCACGCAGAACCGCACGGTCCAGCCGCTAAACAGACTCTGGCACGGTGGCTGGTCCAGGTGTTAGTGGACTCGGGGCGGCAAAAGACGCCGCCCCAAGGCCCACTCAACCAGATCTATCTCATCTTCGTGGGCCTACCATAGGGGGGTCCCCATAGAAGAGATTTGTCAGGCTGTGTCTTGGAAGAACCCGTCGTCCTTTTCCACGGTTTACTACAAAAACGTAAACCAACGACCAGGTGATAAGTTCTCCAGGGCTATTCTGCGGAGATAATATGGTGGTTGGGTATCAGGTGTTTTGCGGACAATCAGAATTCCAACATGGTAAGAACCAGTGTTTCTATTCTTAACCACTGAACTTTCAGTTCAGGGTTTTGTCTGTTCACGTAGTCTTTCTGTTTCCGGCCGTGAGGGGGGGAAATAGTTTGACCTCGCGATTACCATGCTACCCACTCTCCCGATCCTTATCAGATGCTGGCCAATCTTGTACCTCCATCCGTCGGTTACTTGCTAGATCGATCTTTCAGATGTTGATGCAAGAAGTATCTTAATCAACATCGGAAGCGGTAAGATCGACCGTGTACTGAGTCTAGTCCCAAACAAAAATGTTTGGTAGACTCATAACCGGTGCGATCTTACCTTTCCGATGTTGATTATCCCGGACCCCGGCCGCCCCCTACAAGTTTGGCCGAGTAGGGGCTGCCCAAGTCGGATAAGGGATGATTATCGTGTGTGACGTCACCGAATGGGTGAGTCCACTCGGGGGATCGGGGTTTTTTTGTTATTTATTCATTTATGTGGGACAAAATGACTATTGGTTTTTTCCGCATCTCGGGATCGATGCAAGAAGTATCTTAATCAACATCGGAAAGGTAAGATCGCACCGGTTATGAGTCTACCAAACATTTTTGTTTGGGACTATTATGTCTTATATGTTAGAAATATAATTATCAAACACGAATCACATGGTTTTATTTAAAACAAACTCATATTGACCATAAAAATGAATAAAAACAGCCGACTCTCAACACGCTATATTCAAAATTTCCGCACTGAAATTGTCTAGAGCAATGACGTCCCAATAATACAATGAAGGCTGATGACAAATGAGCACAAAATAATCCCTCATTGTATTATTGGGATGTCTTTGCTCTAGACAATTCCGGCGCCGGAATTTTTGACTGTTCAAAACAATTTTTTTTCAAATCCAATTTTTAGCCATAATAATTGGATTCAGCCAGATACATTGTGTTTAGTGAGAACAGAGCAATTTTGAATTCAAGTTATAATCATGACTTTATTAAATACCACAGTTTTAAGAAAACTCACTTAGTAGGCCTAAGTGAGTTTTCTTTCAATTTACCTCATTAGGTTTTACCAGGAAACTAGTTGTTACTAATAATATTTTATATTATTATTTATATCAGACCTCTGAGTGGAACAATAAATCTGTGTATCACAGTCTTCAAGCGAGCCGGACGACGACAATATTTAAAAAATATTGCATGTGCAGCGTGTACATTCCTCTTATTGGCAATACACTCGCACTGAGTTAGGCAAAGTTAATTTAATTACCAAGTCAGTCTGATATAAATAATAATAATAATATTGAATGGTGGATTTTGGTGTGATACAAAATATATTGCACTTGATAAAAGAATATTGCACTCATCTTCGACGTGTGCAATATTTTTCTATATATTCTTGTATCACACTCAAAGCCATTCAATATTATATTTGGCAAAGAATGACCAAATTAAAATTTGACCAAAATCATGTATTAATGCTTTAAATTAATGTATAATTTCATTTGAAATTCATACTCTCCTGTGGAAGATATTTGCAAAATCTTCCACAGGGAGCTTGTGGACTTTAAATGGGACAACATTGGTTTCAACATGATTTTATAGCATTAATATATACATATTTTAAACCTAATCCCTCTTGATAAGTTTGGTAAACTCTTGTTTAAATTTTGATGTCATGAAGCTGTACACCACAGGGTTAATAGCATGATTCAATCTTGGAAGTTTGCCTACAAATATCACAAAAGCAAAGAGATGATGGTTGTTTTCATAGAGACTTACCATCATATCATATGGAATACTGAATACAACAAGCCCTGGAATCCACAATAGAGTAAAGATAATTGTTCTTAAGAAAAGCGACTTTGTCATGCGCCTCAGTGTCGCCTGAAGAAAATTCTTCGGCAATTTTCTGTTCTGTCGCTGCTGAACAAATGAACTGATTGTGTCTATTTTTGACATTCCAGAACTTCCAGTACTAGTATTTGGAAATGAAGTGTCGGGTTCATTCTCCTGCCGATATCCAATCAAAGAGTTTTGCCATCCTTGAGGAAAGAAGTAATTAGAGGAACCATTTTGAGAGGCTGATGATGTTGTGCTTTTCCAGGTTGGTGAAGAGCTGCTACATGAAGAGCAGCTCCTTTCTGATAATTCTGGTGTTGAAGGGGTCACATTGAACACTGGTACACTGTTTAAAGACAAAGAAGGTGAAGCATTAGAACTGCATGAACCATTTATGCTGGGTGTGTTAATATAGTTTGGTATGTCTAGTTTGACAGAACTTCTATTGGATGGGAGTGTAAGCCCATCTGTAGCTGGTCTCTTGAGAAAAGTGGGCTTCCTATAGTTAGCATTTTGCTGTTCACTTTTTGGTGTAGGTATGCTTAGCCAGGTTGATGGAAAGAAGCTATAGCTGGTCCCTTGTGATGTTCTTTGTATTGGAGGGCTCAATACAGATTCATTGTTTGGAGATATCAAAGGATCAGGACTGTGTATATTTATAGAGGTTGGTGCTTCTACATTTACAGACCTGTTGGATAGAAGTGTAAGTCCAGCTTTGGCTGCTCTCTTGAGCATATGTTTTTTTGTGTAGTGAGAATTTTGCTGCTTACTTTGTGGTGTGCTTTGGCTGATTGGTGAACAGGTGCTACATGTACATGAAGAGCTTCCTGTTTGTGATGTTCCTGGTGTTGAAGAGCTCAGATTGAACACTGCTGAACTGTTTTGAGACACCACAGAAGATTCAGGATTATGTTTATTGATGGAAGTTGCTGTGCTAAGCTTTATAGGACTGTTGGATGGAAGTGTAAGCCCAGGTGCAGCTACTGTGAGGTTAGAATCTTCCTGTTGACTCTGTGCTTTTGGCATGACTGGGATTGAATTTGGTGTTGTTGGAGATTGTTCCCGAGAACTATGTTCATGAAGAGGAAAATCTCCCACTTCGCATTGTTTGCGAACTTTCAGCACCATTTTGATATTGAGGCCAACAATTAATGATAAAGTGGATAAAACAGATGTGATCCAAAAGATCAGCAGAGTAACTTTAAAGTGTTGTATTTCGCAGGGTCCAATGATGCTGCTTGGGCTAAAATCACTTGCTGTACCACTGATAACACCAAAGACAAAGCTTATGAAAAAGGTGACTGTCACAAGTAATAGTACGCGGCGTTTGGTCAATCTTCTTGAGAGAGTTCTGTCCACTGTGCAGTACTGATTAAAAGCATTCAGGCTATGTAGAAAAAGTGTAAAATGCTGGGAGAAAGACCAAATACCTTGTGATGATTGACATAACAAGTGAGCATCCAAAGATTGAAGGTTTGTGTCATTGCTAGAGTTTAATGGTGTAGAATAGAAAACAGAAGTTACATCCAAGGAAGCAGCAAGTAGACACGTTGCAATATCACTTAGGGCAAGGGTTAATGCCAAGATTACTGTAGGTGACTTCAATCCAGATATTCTTGTGTATGTCAACAGTACTGTGGCATTACTGACAACACCCCAGGTCAAAAGTAAGATATCATAGATGAGAAAGATGATTCCGTATGCTCCCATCTTTGCACATTGCCAGAACTGTGTTGTTTAAAAAAATTGTTTGGAAGCATATTATTCAGATGATGACATTTAAGGCATTCAAGCAATTTAAAATCAATCTTCAAACTGAACTCACCAATATTTCTAAGCTCTTTCCAGAGAAAAGTTTCTTGTTACCATGGTTACCAGATACACCACTCAAAATTTGATAGCCGTGTACACTACACATGCGTGGTGTAGGAACCCAAAGCTCAATCACCTACATATACAAGATTTAGCATAATTTTTCATTGATAACATGTTAATTGGGCTATTCCTGTTGAAAGCATATTTCTAGGCATTTAAGCAATTTAACAACAATCTTCAAACTGAACTCACCAATATTTCTATGCTCTTTTCACAGAAAAGATTCTCATTACTAGGAACATAGGTCTAGCACCTCTCATAATTTGATAGCCGAGTACACTACACATGCGTGTAGGACCCCAAAGCTCAATCACCACACAAGATTTTACCATAATTTTTCATTAAAATTTTTTTGATTGATGGCTTAAAATGTTATTGGGCTATTCCTGTTAAAATCATTACACCCACAGCAGAAGATGGCTTGATTTGGATTGCCTGAATTGGTGATTCCCATTTGAAACCTGGGAAATTTGGGAGATTAAGGTTGTGTCTTCCATAGGGGTGTATGGATTTCAAGTGGAATAGCCAATGTCAGAGGTGGAACAATAGAGAATAATTTGACTGCCCAGTGCCAGAAGTGGGTAAGTGCAATAGCTGCCCTGTGAACATTGGCAACTTACATGCAGTATATTGTACTCATCTGACATGGCAGCTATTGCACTTACCCACTTCTTGCACTAAGCAGTTGAATTACTCTCTATTGTTCTACCTCTGAATTTGGCTGTTCCATACACCCCTATGGAAGACACAACTGTAATCTCTCACACAGAGGTGCAGGTTGGGAGTCAGCAATTCAGGCAATGCCATCAAGCCATCTTTGTCTAATCAAGGTAAGAGATTCATTTTAGTTTGTTGTTGAAGTTGGCAGCCTGGACAATCTCTACTGAAATTTCAAGAATAGACATTATTGACATATATTGAAATTAGGAGTTCCAAATTAGTGTATTTCGGATTTATGATTAAGGGTGTCTACGTTTACACGTTTCACGTTTAAAATTCCTAGCACCGAGATCTAGCGTAGTGAGCGGCGCAATAGCGGCCGGTGGTCTAGGGCCATCCACCTTAGCAGTTTGAAGGCACTCAGCAATGCTCAGAAGCCCATTCGGAGCACCAATTTCTGGTCGATCCTACATGTAATTATTTCGTGTAAGCTAATCCTAACCCTAACCCTAATCCTAACCCTAAGCCTAATCCTAATCATAACCCTAATCCTAACCCTAACCCTAATTCTGAATGAAACTATCTCAAACTTGAAACCAAATAGAATTAGTTTTGATTCAGGATTTCCTATCTGACAAGGCTAGCTAGGTGAGAAATAAGCAATTTTCACCCGGGTTCTCACCACTGAATAACACCAATCGCGCGCCGCCATATTGTTTTGGTTCCACTGGTTCCTGGCTGTTTAAAACACAATACGATAGAATACTGAGGATACACGCATTTGCAAACCATCGCGGTATATTTCAAATCTCGGGTTGCCGACTGTTTTCCTACCAAAAATCCGCTAATTATCATGATTGCAAATCGCTAAATGCGATTTGAAATACAAAATTCCGGCTCATTTCTGGCCGTAAATTTGTGATTTTTGAATTAAAAATCCAGATTTTTTTATGGGGGGCATGTTAAAAAAACCTTGAATAACAAGAAATTTAGGGTCTATAACTAACTTAAAAAATTGAAAAAACTATTTAAAAAAAATGTTTTTTTTTTTACATACGTTACAAGGTTAAGGGATGGGGTATGAGCGTTTGGACAGTATTTATTGTGGGACATTAGGGCACATCAGACATATCAAATTTCATTCTGAATACAAAGAATGTCCTTCTGATATCAAATAATTTTGATTTTTTGTAATTTGCAATGTAATACACATTTTAAGGCAAATCATTAAAATTGATATTTTTGATATTTAACAGCTAGTACTCAAGTAAACTTCTGATGATTTAGACTTGAAGTGTATGTAGGTGGGATGAAAATCCGACGATCAATTGAAAATTTTGACCTTTCGTATTGAAGATATGGATTTTTTTCCCAAAACACCAAAAAAAATTAGGTCTTTTTGGAAAAAAATCCATATCTTCAATATGAAAGGTCAAAATTTTCAATTGATCGTCGGCTTTTCCTCCTAGCTACATACACTTTAAGAATATATCATTAGATTTATAAAATTTACTTTGAGGACTGTTATATATCAAAAATGTGAAAAATATCAAATTTTAATAATTTGTCTTAAAATTTGTATTATATCGTGAATTTCAAAAAATGAAAATTATTTGATATCAGAAAGACATTCTGCGTATTCAGAATGCAATTCGATATGTCTGATGTGCTCTCATGTCCCACAAAAAAATACTGTCGAAACGCTTAAAACGCTCATTCCTGATCCCTTAACCGACCGGATTGTGGACTGTTTAAACGGTTAGACAAATAACCGTTAATTTACACCCCTTTTTATGATATGATCAAAAAACTGTTGAATTGTCTCGAGACATCAGGAAAACACAACAAAACACAACAAAGGCAGCAAGGAATAGACTCAGTATTGCCCTCACGATCATGAGAACCATTTAATAAGCTATTTATAACCATTCAACAATTTATATCCATTAAGACATATATAATATAATTAATATAATGAATTACAGATTTCATACATGTAGCACTTTCATAGCATTTAAGACATATAAATACTAAATTGTTTATCTTCCAATAAATATTAATAAATACAATACAAGAATTATTGGAAAAATGTGTACAGGCTAGCCATACAGACTGGACAATATGTGACGCGATCAAGCAAAATCAGTCGCAACTCGGAGATATTAATTTTCAGTTTCTTATAGGATAGTAAAAACCATTTACAAAGCTGGATTTTGCAGAAAACCCCATTAAAATTGAACAAGCAGTTCCAAAGATATGAGCAATTAAAGAGTTTCCAAAACAAACGGAAATAGTTCCTTTGTTTGGCTATATCTCAAAATCAATATTTCCGAGATCCGACTGATTTTGCTTGATCGCATCACATATAAGGTGATAATCAGTGGCGGCACCAGGATTTTTTTCATAGGGGTAAGTGATTTTCAGGGTCAAAATAAAGGAATTTTTTTTTTTTTTTATAGGGTGGGGGTAGTTTTAAATGGGGGCCTCCACTGGTTGGCGAGTTAGCGCAGCAGTAGTTCCCTCGGTTTGCACCACTGAGGTCCCGGGTTCAAGCCCCGGCACGGCCCAAGGACTCATGTGCACTTGGTTTATCCCGATTCCATGCTCGCTCTCGTAGGTTTTCTCCGGGATCTCCGGTTTCCTCCTGTATTGCAAAAATCGGTGATTAGTTGTTTGGTTATCAAAAACTTCCTTCACCCAATGGAATTTGGGGAGCTGCACAGATAATTGATGGATGTTACAATCTAAATGTGGATAGGTGTGCGCCGTTCGGCAGCAACCTAGTTGATGCGATCTGATTGTGATGATTTTTTTTTTTATGATAATACACTGTGTCAATGGCAAATATACATTCATAGATAAACATGTTCATTACTTGCAATTAAAACTCATGTTATTGAATGATTTTGATCTTTATAAGAGCTCACCAGTCTTCCAAGTTTCCTGAAAATGCCAATATAAAATATTTTATAAAATCCCTTTCCCTTGGCAAATTTTAATGGGGTTTAAAACCACTTAAAACTTAAAAACCATTATATATTAGAAGCTATGCATTGTGGGTAATAAGTATCGGAGAGTACATGTCACGATTATCATGATTATTGCAGATAGCAGGGGTAGCACGAGCTCAAAAATGTTAAGGGTCAAGTTGATTTTTTTCCGGACCCTTAAAGCCCTGCAAAACCCAAATCTGAAGGGGTCCAGTGATGAGAAACTAAGGGGTCCGCATGCGCAACCAGGAATATGACGTGGTAACTTGGTAAGGTTGATGTTATTGCTATTGCACATTGTCATTGTATTGACCGATTATTTTCATGATTTTTGAATGCTCTATTCGGAAGATTTCTTAGGTTTTCTGTGTCATAATTGGTTCTTTTTTTGTATCGGCAATGAATTACATACCATGTTTACAGAACAAATTAAAAATTCTATTCCAGACATCGTAAAAATGTCAAACTTTATATTTTGTTTATTGTATTTAAGTATTCACTGCAGTTTCTTTATTCAACATCATATTTGACTAATTTACGATGTATGAATAAAACATTCATTAATATTGAAAATGCCCAAAATCACACATGCCCAATTTACATAATAATAGCATGAATACATAATTACTTGTAATTAGCTAATTTGCATAATTAAATAAGTTTTGTATACTTTTTGGTTATCAAATGAAAGAACTTTGTATACATATGTGTGCAAAATGAACGGCACCCTTATATCATGTACGGTTTACTATAATTGGCATCAATCCTGCATATTTATTAGTTGGACTTAGTCATTTTTTCAGCTTGTATTTACCTGCAGATTGGCCGAAATTGCAAAAATAGTATGTTTGTTTGATTATAATTATTCAATAAGAGATTTTAAAATTTGTTTTCTTTAACGAAGTTAGGAAAGATAGACATTTAACCTGTGGTAATTAAATTAATGCTGTTTTTGTCAAGGAAATGTCCAAATAAGCTTTCAAAATCTCGAAATGTGCCAATTTTGACAAAATAGCTACAAAAAGTATTTGTGGCAGGTTTTCACATCATTTACGAGCATCTTAATATTGACACTACATCACAATTATGCACTGTCTGATTTCAATTCTGTTTTTTGATTTTGGATACTTTCAAATAGATCATTCATGTAGAAACATTAAAGAACATGTTACTGATGTGCTTATTTTTGAGGTGATATGCCTATTTATATACTTCATTTTAAACCTTATTCCTCTTGATAAGTTTGGTGAACTCTTGTTTAAATTTTGATGTCATGAAGCTGTACACCACAGGGTTGATAGCATGATTCAATCTTGGAAGTTTGCCTACAAATATCACAAAAGCAAAGAGATGATGGTTGTTTTCATAGAGACTTACCATCATATCATATGGAATACTGAATACAACAAGTCCTGGAATCCACAATAGAGTAAAGATAATAGTTCTTAAGAAAAGCAACTTTGTCATGCGCCTCAGTGTCACATGAAGAAAATTCTTCGGCAATTTTCTGTTCTGTCGCTGCTGAACAAATGAACTGATTGTGGCTATTTTTGAGATGCCAGAACTTCCAGTACTAGTATTTGGAAATGAAGTGTCGGTTTCAGTACTACTATTTGGAAATGAAGTGTCAGGTTCATTCTCCTGCTGAGATCCGGTAGCAGAGTTTTGCCATCCTTGAGGAAAGAAGGAAGAGAAATCAGTTTGAGAGGCTGATGATCTTGTGCTTTTTGGTGAAACTGTGCTACATGGAGGGCTGCTCATTTCTGATGCTCCTGGTGTTGAAGGGGTCACATTGAACACTGGTACACTGTTTGACGACAAAGAAGGTGAAGCATTAATACTGGATGGACCATTTATGCTGTGTGTGTTAATAGAGATTGGTATGTCTAGTTTTACTGGTCTCTTGAGCAAAGTAGGCTTTCTGTAGTTAGCATTTTGCTCTCCACTTTTTGGTGTAGGTATGCTTAGCCAGGTTGGTGGAAAGAAGCTAGCGCTGTCCCCTTTTGAAGTTTCTTGTGTTGGAGGGCTCAATACAATTGCACTGTTTGGGGACAGCAAAGAAGAACCAGGTCTGTATATATTCATAGAGGTTGATGTTTCTACTTTTACAGACCTTTGGGATGGAAATGTAAGCCCAGGTGCAGCTACTCTCCTGAACAAAGGTGATTTTGTGAGGTTAGAATCTTCCTGCAGACTCTGTGCTTTTGGTATGACTGGGATTGAATTTGGTGTTGTTGGGGATTGTTCCTGATAACTATGTTCATGAAGAGGAAAATCTCCCACTTTGCATTGTTTGCGAACTTTCAGCAGCATTTTGATATTGAGGCCAATAATTACTGAAAAAGTGGATAGAACAGATGTGATCCAAAAGATGAGCAGAGTAACTTTAAAGTGCTGTATTTCACAGGGTCCAATGATGCTGCTTAGGCTAGAATCACTTGCTGTACCACTGATAACACCAAAGACAAAGCTTATGAAAAAGGTGACTGTCACAAGTAATAGTACGCGGCGTTTGGTCAATCTTCTTGAGAGAGTTCTGTCCACTGTGCAGTACTGATTAAAAGCATTCAGGCTATGTAGAAAAAGTGTAAAATACTGGGAGAAAGACCAAATACCTTGTGATGATTGACATAACAAGTGAGCATCCAAAGATTGAAGGTTTGTGTCATTGCTAGAGTTTAATGGTGTAGAATAGAAAACAGAAGTTACATCCAAGGAAGCAGCAAGTAGACATGTTGCAATATCACTTAGGGCAAGGGTTAATGCCAAGATTACTGTAGGTGACTTCAATACAGATATTCTTGTGTATGTCAACAGTACAGTGGCATTACTGACGACACCCCAGGTCAAAAGTAAGATATCATAGATGAGAAAGATGATTCCGTATGCTCCCATCTTTGCACATTGCCAGAACTGTGTTGTTTAAAAAAATTGTTTGGAAGCATAGATGTATTTCCGATATTGACATTTCAGGCATTCAAGGAATTTTACATCAATCTTCAAACTGTATGTACTGACCAATATTTCAGAGAAAAGTTTCTTATTAAAAGGTACACCTCTCAGAATTTGATAGGCGTGTACACTACACATGCGTGGTGTAGGACCTGAACTCAATCACCTACATACAAGATTTTACTATAATTTTTCATTAAAATTTTTTTTTTTCATTGATGGCTTTTAAGCCATCAATGAAATTTTAAAAAAAAAAAAAATGTTATTGGGCTATTCCTGTTGAAATCATTACACCAGGTACATTTTATAGAAGATGGCTTGATGAAGATGGTGGCTTGATGGCATATTAGTCCAATAAATTCCTGTAACAATCATGCAAATCATGTTAAATTTCCTGTATTTGGCAGAGATAAGAGTACATATAGTGCTGATCATAATAGGCTATGGAGGCATAATGCCTCCATAGCCTATTATGATTTTCAACAGCAGACTTATTTGGTGGGAAAAGGTCATTGAACATTTACACAGAGGTCAAGCTCAACATTGCTTGGACTTGGTTAAGAACACACACAATGTGTTCCTCTTGTCATAAGGATTCAGAAAAAGTATAGATTGACCCATCAACGATGTACCAGTATGGAGCAAAAGGTAACATTGTGACATCATCTATAGGTAAGGCCCGGCAAAAAACGAGATCTCGCTTTTCACGCCGCGATTCTCGCTATTAACCAATTATCTCGCTTTTAAGAAAGTTCCCAAGCAGTATACTTACAATAAAAATGTTGCTTTATGCCATAAAAGTTCACCGAATTCCACGAAATGAACTTCTCCATCGGAAAAGTGTGCAGAATTCAACAGCATTGCAACCACATTGCAAGTGCAAAAGCCATGGCTTTACTTGATAAAAAATGACATTTCATTGCAAATGAGTTCAAGTTTAGGCCAAATATCATTATATTTATTGAATTACTGGCATATTTTGACTATAAAACATAAATCAAGGTCAAATTTTTGTCACTTTTTCTTCAATTCACGCCGGCATCGGCAGTTCTGTTTACATCACTGACCTAATCTGAACAATAGAGGGCAGGCAACATTTATTTATTTATTTTTTTTTTTTTTGATTTTCGTATTTTCGGGCGTTTTTAAAGCTTCTTATGCCATTTTTCGGGGGAAAATCTCGCTTTTCTCGCTTTTTAAAATTTTGGATCTCGTTTTTTACTTCAAAAAATTGCGTTTTTTGCCGGGGCCTATCTATAGGTCTAATTTTGGCACCATAGGGAGTAAAATTGAACAATGCTCAGATTTTGTTGAAAATGGTGCCAAATTATTGTTCTTTCCATGATAAATCAGAAAATAATAGTTTGTGCTATGAATGATGTTTCCTATTACCTCAGTAACACATCAAAATCGCCAATACCCATTGAGTAGCATTGAGTTCTATTGAATCTAATCGACCTTGTTGTGTTACCTCGATAAGAAAGCACCCAGGATAGTTAAAACTATTCTTTTTCTGATTTCTTGCAACAAGAGAAATAATTTGAGACCAGTTTCATCAAAATCAGAGCAAATTTAATTTGCGCCCCACATGGCGAAAAATTGGACCTTTGATGCCACGATGTTACTCTTTTGCCCATAACTCTATAACCATACATCATAGATAGGTCAAAGTATACTTTTGGTGTACGATGGTGTGAGTAATTTTGAACTTGACCATCTGTGCAAAGTTCAATGACCTTTTACTACTAAAATGAGGGTACTATTGAAATGCCTCCATGGTCTAGATTAATTAGCACTATAAGTACTACTCAAATATATGACAAGATCTGCAGGATTGTAGTGCATGTAAATTGGAAAATCTATTGCACTACATTGCCTGAATTGGTGACTCCTTCTTATTGGGCTATTCCTGTTGAAATCATTACACCCACTACAGAAGATGACTTGATGGGATTGTCTAAAATTGGTGATTCCCATTTGAAACCTGCACCCCTGTGTGGGAGATGGCTGTTTTCTATAGGGGTGTATGGATTTCAAGTGGACTAGCCAATTTCAGAGGTAGAACAATAGAGAGTAATTTGATTGCTCAGTGCAAGGAGTGGGTAAGTGCAATAGCTGCCCTGTGAACATTTAGCAAGTTACATGCAGTATATTGTATTCATCTGACACATGGCAACTACACATGACAGCTATTGCACTTCAGCACTTCTGGCACTGAGCAGTCAAAGCAAGGTAAAGCATCGCATATTTTTTTGGGGGGCTTTGAGGCGGCAGCCCCTGGGGTAAAAGCAGGGGGGCTTTGAGGCGGCAGCCCCTGGGGTAAAAGCAGGGGTGGCCAAAATGAAGGGCGGCGGAAGAAGAAGGGCGACAAAAACAGGGGTGGCAAAAAGAATTAGTAAATAAAAAAGGGCAGAAAAATTTGATAAAGCATAAAAATTTTTGAAAAAATGGTACTATACATCAAAATGTGCTGCTTTTAGGGTGCTAGCGCCTGAAACCTTTTTTTTTTTTTTTGCTCTTCACTTTTTCACACGACCAAGAAAAAAATTGGGTCAACCTTTTCGGGCTGTTGAGGAAGGGGCGGCAAAATTGAATTTTCTTCAGCCCCCTGGGGTGGGGGCGGCCACGGTATCGGTACGCCACTGGTAAGATACTAGGGATTCGTTTAAGTTTGTTGTTGAAGTTGGCAGCATGAACAATCTGTTCTGAAATTTGAAGAATAGACATTATTAATTGGGTAGGAAGTCACAACTATTACAACAGGCATGCTGTTTTTTCAAGGTCCGTGCTTCCGTCCGGATTTCAAGAATAGGCATTATTAATAGAGCAGGGAGTCACAACTATTCCAATCACTTTGTTTTAATTTAATGGTTGTTGAAGTTGGGTCTGCCTATAATCAATCTGACAATAAAGTAATACTGAAATTAAATAATAATTTGTAAATACTCCCTAATTATTCCTGATAATAATTCCTGATGTATTGTCGTCCTAAGGCAGTGGCATCCACATGTTTTCAAAAGGTGGCACAGGTCTCTATTCCCTGACTGCTCAAAAATTTGCGGTCCACTTTTATTTTTGGGCGAGAAGCGTATGTGCTTCTGCCCCGTTTTAGTTTCACTTTTCACATTTTCATGACCTCTAGTGTAATCACATTTGATCATTAGCGGAAGTTGCAACAATTTATTATTGACAGAAACAGCTGTAATATTTGCACAGTACCAGTTGCCAGTTTGTCGTCCACATTAACTCCCACATATCATTTGCCTGCTCCGCTGCTTAAGCTATTCTTTAAGAATACCATGATAGCTATCATGCTATTATCATCATGTGAATGAAGTTGAAGATTTGAACTGAATTCCATAAATTATACAAATTTTTATTATAACAAACTTGAATCTTATGTGATGATAAAATATTGAACCTTAACAAGTACATTATGAAGGAAACACAAACTGCTAGTACATGTATTAATTATTAATTTATCACTGTTCATCGAAAGTTGCTAGTGGGAGTGCATATATTTAAAAAAATGGTTATTTGTAGAGGGTGTCTGAGGTGCTTCAGTCGTTAGAAAATTTTACAAAATGAGCGCCAAATGAAGGCATTTGGTGGGCACTTTTTACACTATCATTGTGTAAAATGTTCAATATAAGGCCCAATTGAAGCAGTTTGCAGTTCATCATTTCTAGTGGCGTGCCTGGAGTTTTTGTCCAGTGAGCTGGCATATATTGCTGGCATACATGCGTGCGTAGCGCGAGAAAATTTTCAAGTGAAAGATGATACACATTGGGTTCACTTTGTGTCGGAAGTGCGCAAAAATGTGCAATTTTACACTATTTTATACCCAAATTAAGGTGTTAACCGAAACAGAACTAAGAACAAGGAATTGTTTTCTTTGAGTTGGTGGGGGGAGGCATCAATAAAAGAACTTTAAGAAGGATATACCATTACTGGGACAAATTTGAGCTCTTCATGTGTGAAAAAATTGATTGCAATGCTAAAATAATGATAATTTTATCCTAAAATCATGGCAAAGGAAGATGCATAGGCCTTTTCTGACCCGGGGGGGCCACTGTAGTGGTGAAGGGGGGTATCAGGCGCGTCCGTGGACTCTCAAAAAGCACCCTAAACACGTATTTCTGAGACAGAAATTTTCACCCCTAAACAAGTATAAGTAGCACAATTTGCTACCCTAAACAAGTAGTTGTCTTTCCCCCAACCCTAAACAAGTAATTTATGCAATTATTACCCCTAAACAAGTAAACACACAGAAACAAGTGATTTTAACCCTAAATAAGAAGTTGCTGCTTTTTTTTCGATGATCTATGGTGTGTCGTAGTAAAAAAAATATGCTGGCGGCTCTGCATAGCCAGAGTCTGGTTCAAGAAACATGTTATTAAAGCTTACCTCACAGGACATGCAGTATGTCCAATATTTTTGTGCCAATAAATTCCCCTTTTTGTATCACAGGTCCAACCCTTTGGATTGAAATATTAGAATTTATTTTTTGGGATTGGGATGTACCCAATTCTCCACATTTCCAAGAGAATTTTGAACTGCAAGTCCAACGCAAATGACGACCATGGCGATTGCAAACCACACATTATGAAGTTGGAAGACAAACACGGCCAGTCTCGCTTGGTCTATTTCCTAATTTCGTCTCCATTTAAAAAACATCATAGAGCATTAATTATCATGCTGGATTTAGTGATAAATCCAACCAATATCCTGAAACTCATTGATTTATATTAAAGGAAAGCCAGCAAATAGTTCCAAATTATTCAATCGGCGTGTTTGTAAATACCGCGGTAAAATTTCACACATGTCAAAAGTTCGTTCACACAGCTTGTTTATAATGTTGGGCTGGAAGCTATCAAGACTATCATGAATATTGATGAGTTTAAAGAGGTTCAGCCAATCGGAAAGTCTCTTATATTTTTCCTCATATTGACTCCACAGTTAAAAAAAAGGCATAACGCATGCTGATTGGTTGTATGTTCTGGCCAGGTTGTGACCTTGTCCGGGGACCCCGTGTTTAGTATGCTAGCTGGGCCAGTAGGGATCTGTCATCGCGGACAGCTGAAGGATGGCTTTTGGGGTGTAGCATTGAAGTAGGCAGAAGACCGCAGACTTTTCTTTCACTTTTCAAGAATGAAGGAGAAAGGGGAGAAAGCACAAAATCCCAAACTTGGCAAAACTACCCTAAGTAGCCTACGTAAGAGCTCCAAAAACATACCCTTTTACAAGTTTTACATGAATTTGATACCCTATTCACGTTCGCACGTAACGTGCCCCAATCTGAAAAAATACCCTTTTTACGTGAATTTACGGACGCGCCTGATACCCCCTTCACCACTACAGTGGCCCCCCGGTTTTCTGATTAAAGATAATATTTCAAGCTTTAAAATGATAACTTACTCCCAATAATGTATTTTGCAAAAACATGAAATTAGTTGACTTGAAACCTTAATTTTATCATAACTTTGGACTGGTTAGGAGTGGCACCCCCGGGATAAAAGGAACATACGGACTTTCTTCTGGAAACAATTTTTATGCTGACAACAAATGCCAGAAGTGAAGTCCTATAGGCAGGAAATGGAATTATAAACTTTTTTGAAATAACATAACAAAGTGCATAAAGGTATGGATGCACAGTGTCCTGCAAGAATGCAGTTGAAAGTACATGTGAGATGTGACCCTGATGAGTAAAATTGGGAGGAAAATCGATTTATTAATTTTTATCGATATTGAGTGGCCAATATATTGATTTTTTTTAAATTCCCGACATCGACAGTCCAGTCGGTCCTTAACCCTTACACCCATAAATACCACAGAATACCACGATGAAAAATTCTGCGCATGCATGCATCCCAGGGTCTGCGATGACGCAATCACCCTAAGTGTCAAATGCTCACGGAATTGCTGGCCGGGCAGCAATAACCCGTGTAGCTCCCGGTCCGCGATTGTGTGGTTGGCATGTGGGGGGTCAAAGGTTCGAATCCCGGGGGTGCCAATTAATTTTACCTAAGTGTCAGGCCTGAATTAAACCTGAATTCAGCTAGAAATCAAGCCTGAAATAATGAATGAAATCAGGCCTGATACTAACCTGAAAAAGGGGCGAAATATTTAAATGAGATACATGTAAGCCAGAAATGTTAATGTCAGGCCTAAAATTTTAGCCAGAAAAATTTAACCAGAAAAAATTAGCCAGAATTTTAGCTAGAATTATTAAACAGAATATTAGCCAGAAATATTAACCAGAAATGAAATCAGGCCTGATACTAACCTGAAAAAGTGCCGAAATATTTAAATGAGATAAGCCAGAAATTTTAATGTCAGGCCTGCAATTTTAGCCGGAATGAATTAGCCAGAATTTTAGCAGCTTTTAGCTAGAATTATATTAAACAGAATATTAGCCAGTTTAACCAGACTTGAGCAACTTTAGCCTCATACACATATGTATAGAGTGAAATTTCCCCCAATTGCCATGATCGGAATGCACCAGTGGCATATAGCGCAGGGGCACGGGGGAGGCTGCTGGCACATGCCCCCCCAATCGATTGCAAAATTGAGAAAATCCCATAGGAAAATTGCCAAAAAAGGGCTTGTGCCCCCCAATCAGACCCGGTGCCCCCAATCATGGTCAGTGCCCCCCAATCGGATGACCCATGCTACGCCACTGGATGAAAAGTGTTACTGATGTTCTTGGGGTGTTATGAAGTGGGGAAGGGTTATTTGGAGAGTTAAAATATGGTGAGTTGTCACCTACTGCATATTGGGAGTAACATTAGGATGTGGTTTGCAAACATAAACTCTTCCAATATGCTAAAGGTAGCTCTACATTTTTGAACTCTCTAAATTACCCTCCCCACTTCAAAATAGAAACCTTCCAATTACATTGACACAGCACACCACATCAGTGGCGTGTGCAAATTCGGGGGATTCAGGGGAAAACGTTAAAAACATCCAAGTTTGCTCCTAATCAGACTCTATTCAGGGGAACTGAACAACCTGCCCCCCCTTTCAATGTGCTGCGCACGCCACTGCACCACATCCCAACTTGACAAACTTTTCCAATATGCTCAAGGTGACAAATCGCCACTTTGGAACTCTCCAAATGACAACTCACCATAGTTGAACTCCCCAATTGACAACTTGCCATATTGTAACTCTCCAAGTGACAACTCACCATATTTGAACTCTCCAAATAACCCTCCCCCACTTTAAAGTACAAACATCCCCAAGACATCAACATGACATACCACATTGCAACCTTTACAAAATTTAAGTCCCGGATTTCAATTTGGTGTAGTGTAGGTTATAACTTAGTGCGCATCCTGGTGCCATTGAACTCTCCAAAAGCTCCAAATGACCCTCCTCCCACTTCAAAGTATATACAAACACTCCCAATTTATGCATCAACCGAACAAACCACACCCCAAGTTTACCACACATAACACTTCAAATTTGGTGAAGGTAAAAACTCACCACATTTAAACTCTCCAATGGCCCTCCCCCACTTCAAAGTAGAAACATCCCCAGTACATCAACATTGCCCACCAAATCATCCCAGCTTTAAAACCAATACAAACGTACTACTATGATGTGACAACCTTATTTGAACTCTCCCAATATATGACAACTCACCATATTTGAACTCTCTAAATAACCCTCCCCACTTCAAAGTTCAACCTCCCCAATACATCAGCATAACACCCCAACAACATTCAGTAAACACATTTCACCTGGGTCAGCCAGCATCAACCTGCAGCATACCCACAAAAATTCTTATAAATGATACATGCATCATGTGCATAATGCATGTATGTCTGCTGAATTCAACAACCTATAAGCAATGTTTCCTGGGGAAAATCAATGACAAAATACAGCCTTTGAAACTTACGAACAGCTGATCTTCCTTCCACAGACCTAGTTGGTATGTTCCCCCATCAACTAGACAGTGTTAAAAGACCCTAAAATACCCTTTAAACTGTTAATTTTTCAAAATTTGTGGCAGTTTCTGAGAAGCCTACAGTAGTCTGTTTCCTTCAGTTAGTGACCTATGACCTACCATGTGACCATAATTAGCCTGAAAAATATTTAGCCAGAATACCAAATCTGGCTAATATATAGCCATATTTTTTATTCTAGTTAATGTTTTCAGCAGAATACAAAAACTGGCTAAATATCTTAGCCAGAAAACTTTTCAAGTTAGCCAGAAAACTTTTCAAGTTTTAATACCACTTTAGCCTGAAATTTGATTCATGTTATGATTTCTGTTTATTTAATAACCAGAATTGATATTCTGGTTAATTTGTTAACCATAAATTGATATTCTGGTTAATTTATTGGTCTTAGAATAATTTCTGTTTAGATTCAGGCTAAATTAACCAGAATGTTTGGTAAGTTAAGTCAAAATTCTTCTTCTTCTTCACTTTTTCGGATCTTCTGTGACTTCCGATAGCAAAAACCTGGGTCAGTGTTAGGGTTAGTTAAGATGTATTTTTCCAGATTAGAGCCTATGTTAACCCTTACACCCATAAATACCACAGAATACCACGATGAACAATTCTGCGCATGCATGCATCCCAGGGTCTGCGATGACGCAATCACCCTAAGTGTCAAATGGTCACGGAATTGCTGGCCGGGCAGCAATAACCCATGTAGCTCCCGGTCTGCGATCGTGTGGTTGGCATGCGGGGGGTCAAAGGTTCGAATCCCGGAGGTGCCAAGTCAAAAATTCTTCTTCTTCTTCAATTTTTTCGGATCTTCTGTGACTTCCGATAGCAAAAAACCTGGGTCAGTGTTAGGGTTAAATGCATTGGTGCAATATAGCTAACAAAGTCACTTGGATGTTGTAACATAGATTACTGCAAACAGACAAACTTTATTTATTTGAATTGAATTTTTTTACTCAGGGTAACTCCTTCAGTGTAAAAACACTGATTTCGATTTCCAAGGAGGCCCTGCATTTACAATGATACATTGATACATCATAAATATATACAGTAAAATATCATGAAATACAAATATGTTATAAATGGTACATGAAATCGGGAACAAAAGGAATAACATGTACTAAAATTCAGAATTTTACTAATAACAACTGCTTAAGGAATCGGATAGCAACATTTGCACAGTATTTTTTGTGGGACATGAGAGCACATCAGACATATCAAATAGCATTCTGAATACAAGGAATGTCTTGATATCAAGTAATTTAGATTTTTTGAAATTTTTGATGTAAAACACATTTTATGGCAAATTATTACAAATTCATATTTTTTTATGTTTCATATTTTACAGTCCTCAAAGAAAAATTTATCAATTGGAGGAAAAGCCTATGATCATTTGAAAATCTTGACCTTTCGTTTTGAAGATATACATTTTTTCCCCAAAAAACCTAAATTTGTTAGGTCTTTTTTTGGAAAAAAATGTATATTCGAAAAGTCAAAATTTTCAAATGATCGTCGGCTTTTCCTCCCAGCTGCCATATTTACACTTTAAGTAAATATCATTAGATTTATAAATTTTACTTAGCGGACTGTTAAAGGAAGTGTGCAGCAATCACAACATTATGTCTTATATGTTCGAAAAATAATTATCAAGCACGAATTACATGGTTTTATTTAAAACAAACTCATATTGACCATAAAAATGAATAAAAACAGCCGACTCTCAACACGCTATATTCAAAATTCCCGCACTGAAATTGTCTAGAGCAATGATGTCCCAATAATACATTGAAGGCTGACGATAAATGAGCACAAAATAATCCCTCATTGTATTATTGGGACATCATTGCTCTAGACAATTCCGGCGCCGGAATTTTTGACTTTTCAAAACGATTTTTTTTTCAAATCCAATTTTTAGCCATAATTGGATTCAGCCAGATTTATTGTGTTTAGGGACAACAGAGTCATAATCATGACTTTATTAAATACACCTTGGTCTGGGGCGGACATTTTAAAAATGAATTTAGAAGAGCAGCAACGACATCACTTGCATTACATTCCAGATGTTAAATCTACATCATATGCAAAATTTGAGGATATTTGCACGAGTCTGTTTTATTTTAGGGCCATTTGTCTATAACTGGTCTTTACATGTAGCCCTATGGAGAGAGTGCCCATTGAGGGCGCTATAACCCCCATTTCAGGAACAAAAATGTGATTTTAAGAGTATGTAGTATGAACATGTAGAAATATAATCAAGTAGTTGCCCTATCTGCTCTTCTCCGAAAAAATGAAAAGTCCTATACCTCAATGATAATGAAACCTAGGTGAATACCACAGTTAAGCGGCTAAGTTAGTAAGTGAGTTTTCTTTCATTTTACCTCATTAGGTTTTACCAGGAAACTAGTTGTTACTAATAATATTTTATATTATTATTTATATCAGACCTCTGAGTGGAACAATAAATCTGTGTATCACAGTCTTCAAAAGAGCCGGACGACTACAATATTTAAAACATATTGCATGTGCAGCGTGTACATTCCTCTTATTGGCAATACACTCGCACTGAGTTAGGCAAAGTTAATTTAATTACCAAGTCAGTCTGATATAAATAATAATAATAATATTGAATGGTGGATTTTTGGTGTGATACAAAAATATATTGCACTTGATAAAAGAATATTGCACTCATCTTCGACTTGTGCAATATTTTTCTATATATTCTTGTATCACACTCAAAGCCATTCAATATTATATTTGGCAAAGAATGACCAAATTAAAATTTGACCAAAATCATGTATTAATGCTTTAAATTAATGTATAATTTCATTTGAAATTCATACTCTCCTGTGGAAGATATTTGCAAAATCTTCCACAGGGATCTTGTGGACTTTAAATGGGACAACAGTGGTTTCAACATGATTTTATAGCATTAATATATACATATTTTAAACCTAATCCTTCTTGATAAGTTTGGTAAACTCTTGTTTAAATTTTGATGTCATGAAGCTGTACACCACAGGGTTAATAGCATGATTCAATCTTGGAAGTTTGCCTACAAATATCACAAAAGCAAAGAGATGATGGTTGTTTTCATAGAGACTTACCATCATATCATATGGAATACTGAATACAACAAGCCCTGGAATCCACAATAGAGTAAAGATAATTGTTCTTAAGAAAAGTGACTTTGTCATGCGCCTCAGTGTCGCCTGAAGAAAATTCTTGGCAATTTTCTGTTCTGTCGCTGCTGAACAAATGAACTGATTGTGTCTATTTTTGACATGCCAGAACTTCCAGTACTAGTATTTGGAAATGAAGTGTCGGGTTCATTCTCCTGCCGATATCCAATCAAAGAGTTTTGCCATCCTTGAGGAAAGAAGTAATTAGAGGAACCATTTTGAGAGGCTGATGATGTTGTGCTTATCCATGTTGGTGAAGAGCTGCTACATGAAGAGCAGCTCCTTTCTGATAATTCTGGTGTTGAAGGGGTCACATTGAACACTGGTACACTGTTTAAAGACAAAGAAGGTGAAGCATTAGAACTGCATGAACCATTTATGCTGTGTGTGTTAATATAGTTTGGTATGTCTAGTTTGACAGAACTTCTATTGGATGGGAGTGTAAGCCCATCTGTAGCTGGTCTCTTGAGAAAAGTGGGCTTCCTATAGTTAGCATTTTGCTGTTCACTTTTTGGTGTAGGTATGCTTAGCCAGGTTGATGGAAAGAAGCTAGAGCTGGTCTCTTGTGATGTTCCTTGTGTTGGAGGGCTCAATACAGATTCATTGTTTGGAGATATCAAAGGATCAGGACTGTGTATATTTATAGAGGTTGGTGCTTCTACATTTACAGACCTGTTGGATAGAAGTGTAAGTCCAGCTTTGGCTGCTCTCTTGAGCATATGTTTTTTTGTGTAGTGAGAATTTTGCTGCTTACTTTGTGGTGTGCTTTGGCTGATTGGTGAACAGGTGCTACATGTACATGAAGAGCCTCCTGTTTGTGATGTTCCTGGTGTTGAAGAGCTCAGATTGAACACTGCTGAACTGTTTTGAGACACCACAGAAGATTCAGGATTATGTTTATTGATGGAAATTGCTGTGCTAAGCTTTACAGGACTGCTGGATGGAAGTGTTGGCATGACTGGGATTGAATTTGGTGTTGTTGGAGATTGTTCCCGAGAACTATGTTCATGAAGAGGAAAATCTCCCACTTTGCATTGTTTGCGAACTTTCAGCACCATTTTGATATTGAGGCCAACAATTACTGAAAAAGTGGATAAAACAGATGTGATCCAAAAGATCAGCAGAGTAACTTTGAAGTGTTGTATTTCACATGGTCCAATGATGCTGCTTGGGCTAAAATCACTTGCTGTACCACTGATAACACCAAAGACAAAGCTTATGAAAAAGGTGACTGTCACAAGTAATAGTACACAGCGTTTGGTCAATCTTCTTGAGAGAGTTCTGTCCACTGTGCAGTACTGATTAAAAGCATTCAGGCTATGTAGAAAAAGTGTAAAATACTGAGAGAAAGACCAAATACCTTGTGATGATTGACATAACAAGTGAGCATCCAGAGATTGAAAGTTTGTGTCATTGCTAGAGTTTAATGGTGTAGAATAGAAAACAGAAGTTACATCCAAGGAAGCAGCAAGTAGACACGTTGCAATATCACTTAGGGCAAGAGTTAAGGCCAAGATTACTGTAGGTGACTTCAATACAGATATGCTTGTGTATGTCAACAGTACTGTGGCATTACTGACGACACCCCAGGTCAAAAGTAAATATCATAGATGAGAAAGATGATTCCGTATGCTCCCATCTTTGCACATTGCCAGAACTGTGTTGTTAAAAAAAATTGTTTGGAAGCATATTATTCAGATGATGACATTTAAGGCATTCAAGCAATTAAAATCAATCTTCAAACTGTACTCACCAATATTTCTAAGCTCTTTTCAGAGAAAAGTTTCTTGTTACCATGGTTACCAGATACACCACTCAAAATTTGATAGCCGTGTACACTACACATGCGTGGTGTAGGAACCCAAAGCTCAATCACCTACATATACAAGATTTAGCATAATTTTTCATTGATAAAATGTTAATTGGGCTATTCCTGTTGAAAGCATATTTCCAGGCATTTAAGGGTAGACGAGGTATTGTTGGTCGAAGCAACCTAAAAATCGATTTTCATTATCTAGATCAATATATTATTGATAACTAACACCTTAATGTTTTGTAGAAGTTCATTCTACAAATCGTATACTTTGCAAACTTGCTTAATTTACAATGTATTGTTGTTAATGAGTTATGTACGTTTTACAAAAGTGTTGTTGTTTCAGCCCTCTTTACAAAGTAACTCAAGAACCACAGCACCTATAAAAGTATATCTGTGATATTTTAATTCTTCTACACACTCGCTATGAATTGAACAATGCAGTTTTTGCCAAAGCTCACTACCATTCGTAAGATGCTGTGAACTACCAAATCACAACAGTTTAAAATAATTAATAACCTTAAGCAATTTAACATCAATCTTCAAACTGAACTCACCAATATTTCTATGCTCTTTTCAGAGAAAAGATTCTTATTACTAGGAACATAGGTCTAGCACCTCTCATAATTTGATAGCTGTGTATACTACACATGCGTGGAATAGCCAATGTCAGAGGTAGAACAATGGAGAGTAATTTGACTGCCCAGTGCCAGAAGTGGGTAAGTGCAATGGCTGCCCTGTGAACATTTGGCAACTTAAATGCAGTATATTGTACTCATCTAACATGGCAGCTATTGCACTTACCCACTTCTTGCACTGAGCAGTTGAATTACTCTCTATTGTTCTACCTCTGAAATTGGCTATTACACCCCTATGGAAGACACAACTGTAATCTCCCACACGGGGTGCAGGTTTTAAATGGGAGTTTACAATTCAGGCAATGATGCCATCAACCCATCTTCGTCTAATCAAGGTAAGAGATTTATTTTAGTTTGTTGTTGAAGTTGGCAGCCTGGACAATCTCTACTGAAATTTCAAGAATAGACATTATTGACATATATTGGAATTAGTTTTGATTCAGGATTTTCTATCTGACAAGGCTAGCTAGGTAAGAAATAAGCAATTCTCACCCGGGTTCTCACCACTGAATAACACCAATCGCACGCCGCCATATTGTTTTGGTTCCACTGGTTCCCGGCTGTTTAAAACACAATACAATAGAATACTGAGGATACACGCATTTGCAAACCATCGCAGTATATTTCAAATCTCGGGTTGCCGACTGTTTTCCTACCAAAAATCTGCTAATTTCTGGCCGTAAATTTGTGATTTTTGAATTAAAAATCCAGATTTTTTTTATGGGGGGGGGGCATGTTAAAAAAACCTTGAATAACAAGAAATTTAGGCTCTATAACTAACTTAAAAATTGAAAAAACTATATAAAAAAAAAATTTCCTTTTTTTTTACATACGTTACGGTTAAGGGATGGGGTATGAACGTTTGGACAGTATTTATTGTGGGACATTAGGGCACATCAGACATATCGAATTGCATTCTGAATACGAAGAATGTCCTGATGATATCAAATAATTTTGATTTTTTAAAATTCGCAATGTAATACACATGGCAAATCATTAAAAATTGATATTTTTGATATTTAACAGTACTCGAAGTAAGCTTTATAAATCTGATGATTTATACTTGAAGTGTATGTAGGTGGGATGAAAAGCCGACGATCAATTGAAAATTTGGACCTTTCGTATCGAAGATATGGATTTTTTCCCAAAACACCAAAAAAAATTGGGTCTTTTGGGAAAAAATCCATATCTTCAATATGAAAGGTCAAAATTTTCAATTGATTGTCGGCTTTTCCTCCCAGCTACATACACTTTAAGAATATATCATTGGATTTATAAAATTTACTTCGAGGACTGTTATATATCAAAAATGTGAAAAATATCAAATTTTAATAATTTGTCTTAAAATTTGTATTTTATCGTGAATTTCAAAAAATGAAAATTATTTGATATCAGAAAGACATTCTGCGTATTCAGAATGCAATTCGATATGTCTGATGTGCTCTCATGTCCCACAAAAAAATACTGTCGAAATGCTTAAAACGCTCATTCCTGATCCCTTAACCGACCAGATTGTGGACTGTTTAAACGGTTAGACAAATAACTGTTAATTTAATATATATGATCTGACCAAAAAACTGTTCAATTGTCTCGAGACATCAGGCAAACACAACAAAACACAACAAAGGCAGCAAGGAATAGACTCAGTATTGCCCTCACGATCATGAGAACCATTTAATAAGCTATTTATAACCATTCAACAATTTTATATCCATTAAGACATATATAATATAATTAATATAATGAATTACAGATTTCATACATGTAGCACTTTCATAGCATTTAAGACATATAAATACTAAATTGTTTTATATAAATATTAATAATACAACACAAGAATTATTGGAAAAATGTGTACTAGCTAGCCATAAAACTGGACAATATGTGACGCGATCAAGCAAAATCAGTCGGAACTCGGGAGATATTAATTTTCAGTTTCTTATAGGATAGTAAAAACCATTTACAAAGCTGGATTTTGCAGAAAACCCCATTAAAATTGAATAAGCAGTTCCAAAGATATGAGCAATTAAAAAGTTTCCAAGACAACAGGAAACAAACGGAAATAGTTCCTTTGTTTGGCTATATCTCAAAATCAATATTTCCGAGTTCCGACTGATTTTGCTTGATCGCATCACATATGGTGATAATCAGTGGCGGCACCAGGATTTTTTTCGTGGGGGGTAAGTGATTTTCAGGGAGTCAAAATAACCTGTGGTAATTAAATTAATGCTGATTTTGTCAAGGAAATGTCCAAATAAGCCTTCAAAATCTCGAAATGTGCCAATTTTGACATAATAGTCTACAAAAAGTATTTGTGGCAGGTTTTCACATTTACGAGCATCTTAATATTGACACTACATCACAATTATGCACTGTCTGATTTCAATTCTGTTTTTTTATTTTGGATAATTTCAAATAGATCATTCATGTAGAAACATTAAAGAACTTGTTACTGATGTGCTTATTTTTGAGGCGATATGCCTATTTATATACTTCGTTTTAAACCTTATTCCTCTTGATAAGTTTGGTGAACTCTTGTTTAAATTTTGATGTCATGAAGCTGTACACCACAGGGTTGATAGCGTGATTCAATCTTGGAAGTTTGCCTACAAATATCACAAGAGCAAAGAGATGATGGTTGTTTTCATAGAGACTTACCATCATATCATATGGAATACTGAATACAACAAGCCCTGGAATCCACAATAGAGTAAAGATAATAGTTCTTAAGAAAAGTAACTTTGTCATGCGGCTCAGTGTCACATGAAGAAAATTCTTGGCAATTTTCTGTTCTGTCGCTGCTGAACAAATGAACTGATTGTGTCTATTTTTGAGAGGCCAGAACTTCCAGTACTAGTATTTGGAAATGAAGTGTCGGGTTCAGTACTAGTATTTGGATATGAAGTGTCGGGTTCATTCTCCTGTTGAGATCCGGTAACAGAGTTTTGCCATCCTTGAGGAAAGAAGGAAGAGAAATCAGTTTGAGAGGCTGATGATGTTGTGCTTTTTGGTGAAACTGTGCTACATGAAGGGCTGCTCATATCTGATGCTCCTGGTGTTGAAGGGGTCACATTGAACACTGGTACACTGTTTGACGACAAAGAAGGTGAAGCATTAATACTGGATGGACCATTTATGCTGTGTGTGTTAATAGAGATTGGTATGTCTAGTTTTACTGGTCTCTGAGCAAAGTAGGCTTTCTGTAGTTAGCATTTTGCTCTCCACTTTTTGGTGTAGGTATGTTTAGCCAGGTTGGTGGAAAGAAGCTAGCGCTGTCCCCTTTCGATGTTCCTTGTGTTGGAGGGCTCAATACAATTGCACTGTTTGGAGACAGCAAAGAAGGACCAGGTCTGCATATATTCATAGAGGTTGATGTTTCTACTTTCACAGACCTTTGGGATGGAAATATAAGCCCAGGTGCAGCTACTCTCCTGAACAAAGGTGATTTTGTGAGGTTAGAATCTTCCTGCAGACTCTGTGCTTTTGGCATTGCTGGGATTGAATTTGGTGTTGGTGGAGCTTGTTCCTGATCACAATGTTCATGAAGAGGAAAATCTCCCACTTGGCATTGTTTGCGAACTTTCAGCAGCATTTTGATATTGAGGCCAATAATTACTGAAAAAGTGGACAGAACAGATGTGATCCAAAAGATGAGCAGAGTAACTTTAAAGTGTTGTATTTCACAGGGTCCAATTATGCTGCTTGGGCTATAACCACTTGCTGTACCACTGATAACACCAAAGACAAAGCTTATGAAAAAGGTGACTGTCACAAGTAATAGTACACGGCGTTTGGTCAATCTTCTTGAGAGAGTTCTGTGCACTGTACAGTACTGATTAAAAGCATTCAGGCTATGAAGAAAAAGTGTAAAATACTGGGAGAAAGACCAAATACCTTGTGATGATTGACATAACAAGTGAGCATCCAGAGATTGAAGGTTTGTGTCATTGCTAGAGTTTAATGGTGTAGAATAGAAAACAGAAGTTACATCCAAGGAAGCAGCAAGTAGACATGTTGCAATATCACTTAGGGCAAGGGTTAATGCCAAGATTACTGTAGGTGACTTCAATACAGATATTCTTGTGTATATCAACAGTACAGTGACATTACTGACGACACCCCAGGTCAAAAGTAAAATATCATAGATGAGAAAGATGATTCCGTATGCTCCCATCTTTGCACATTGCCAGAACTGTATTGTTTAAAAAGATTGTTTGGAAGCTTATAGATGTATTTCAGATATTGACAATTCAGGCATTCACGCAATTTAACATCAATCTTCAAACTGTACTGACCAATATTTCAGAGAAAAGTTTCTTATTAAAAGGTACACCTCTCAGAATTTGATAGGCGTGTACACTACACATGCGTGGTGTAGGACCTGAACTCAATCACCTACATGCAAGATTTTACTATAATTTTTCATTAAAATTTTTTTTCATTGATGGCTTAAAATGTTATTGGGCTATTCCTGTTGAAATCATTACACCCACAAAAGAAGATAGATTGATGGCATATTAGTCCAATAAATTCCTGTAACAATCATGCAAATCATGTTAAATTTCCTGTATTTGGCAGAGATAATAGTACATATAGTGCTAATCATAATAGGCTATGGAGGCTTATTGGTAAATTGTGCTTTACAAATCCACTTGATTACTCACATTTTTAGATGTTTCATCTTTCGTCGGAAGACTTCCCACTAACTCGCGAGGATTAGCGGAAGAACTAGCTATGGACAGAATTGACGACGAGGACATTTTCAATTCAAATGATGTTGTGTCACTGTTCACGAATACACCTATCAATGGAGATAGTGAGAGATTATCTGGACAAGGACACCACGCTGAAACAAAGAACATTACTCAACACTGAGGACATTATTGAATTACTTGAGTTTGTCTTGACGACGACATATTTTTCATTCAGGGGAGAAATTTACATGCAGAAATTTGGAGCGGCCATGGGAAGCCTGGTGAGCGCGATTATCGCAAACATTTTATGGAATGGTGGGAACAAAAAGCTATAGCCAATGCACCCATTGCCTGTTGTCCAAAATTATGGAAAAGATATGTTGACGATATCCTAGAGATTATACCAAAGGGCACTACGCAAGAACTGACAGATCACCTCAACAAAGCAGATTCAACCAACAACATTAATTTCACTCACGAGGAGGAAGCAGAAGGAAAAATACCTTTCCTCGATATGCTGATTAATCGGAAAGAAGACGGTTCGGTGAAGACAAGTGTACAGAAAGAAAATGCACACCGAACAATATTTAAATTTTGCTTCGCAACATTCCTTGCGCCAGAAATTGGGAGTAGTCAAAACATTGCTAGATCGGAAAGATGCGATTGTAACAGAATAGGAGAATAAACAACAGGAGGAGGAACACATCAAACATGCGCTAAATCAATGTGGATATCCTAACTGGACGATTGAAAAAGTAAAACATCAGATCGGAGATAAGACCAAAGAGAAGAAGAAAGCAAAGGACAAGAACACAGAAAGTAGTAAGGGCATGATAGTGATACCATATGTCCAAGGTGTGTCTGAAAGACTGCAACGAGTGTTTAAAAAGCATAACATCCAGACAGCGGTGAGACCACACAATATGCTAAAACAAAACCTCGTGCACCCCAAAGACAAAATAGAAGCCACCAAAACTTGCGATTGTGTTTATGAAATACCATGCAAAAACTGCAAGAAGTCGTACATTGGGGAAAACGGCAGACCCTTCGGGGTAAGACTGAAAGAACATTTAAAAGAATCTGAAAAGCTAACAGGGAGGAAATTCATGCGCGCTGTTCGAAAGGAGTCGGTCGATGAAATTATCAAGTCCGCCATCACAGACCATGTATCACAGCAAAACCATGTCATTGATTGTGAGGGAGCTAAAGTAATCGACAAAGACTCATGCAACCAAACCAGATTAGAGAAGCAATGTGGATCAGAAAATGGGGGCCAACGTTATCAACCACGATGAAGGGACATACTCACTCAATCATGTATATGACCAGCTATTACAAAGAACTTCACCCTCTGGAGATGAGAGTAGGTGTGTTGCTGGTTCATCACATTACTGATGAAGTCTTCCGACAGAAAATGAAATGTCTAAAAACGTGAGTAATCAAGTGGATTTGTAAAGCATAATTTACCAATAATTGATATCTAACAGTCCTGATGAACTTATTCAAGGAGGCTATGGAGGCATTTCAACAGCAGACTTATTTGGTGGGAAAAGGTTGTTGAACTTTTACACAGAGGTCAAGTTAAACATTGCTCTTGGTTAAAAACACGCTCAATTTGTTCCTCTAGTCATAAGGATTCAGAAAAAGTATAGTGACGTCATAGGTCTAATTTTGGCACTACATGGAGCAAAATTGAAAAATGTTCTGATCTTGTTGAAAATGGTCCCAAATTATTGGTCTTTCCATGATAAATCATAGTAAAAAATAATAGTTTGTGCTATGTATATGATGTTTCGTTACCTCAGTAACATATCAAAATCTACAATACCCATTGAGTTGCATTGAATCTAATCAACCTTATTATGTTACCTGGATAAGAGAGCTCCCAGGATAGTTAAAACTATTCTTTTTGATTTCTTGCAACAAGAGAAATAATTTGAGACCAGTTTCATCAAAATCAGAGCAAGTTTAATTTTCGCTCGCATTGGGGGAAAAATTGGACCTTTGACATCACAATGTTACTCTTTTGCCCAACTCCATAACCGTATATCATAGATAGGTCAAAGTATACTTTTTCTGAATCCGTATTACCAGAGGATCATGATGGTGTGAGTTTTGAACAGGTCTGAGTAATTTTGAACTTGACCTTCTGTGCAAAGTTCAATGACCTTTTACTACTAAAATGAGGGTACTGTTAAAATGCCTCCATATCCTAGGTTAAATAGCACTATAAGTACTACTCATGTGTCAAATATGACAACTTTAACATAATTTGCACGTGCATGTAAATTAGAAAATCTATTGCACTACATTGCCCGCCTGAATTGGCGACGACCATTTAAAACCTGCTCCGCTGTTGGGTGGATTTCAAGTGGAATAGCCAATTTCAGAGGTAGAACAATAGAGAGTAATTCAACTGCTCAGTGCAAGAAGTGGCTAAGTGTAATACATGTAGCTACCCTGTGAACATTTGGCAACTTACATGCAGTATATTGACACTTGACACATGGCATCTACACATGGCAGCTATTGCACCTTAAAAGCACTTCCTGCACTGAGCAGTCAAATCAAGGTAAGAGATTCATTTTAGTTTATTGTTGTCAGCATGAACTGAAATTTTAAGAATAGACATTAATTGGGCAGGAAGTCACAACTATTACAACAGGCATAATATTTTTGCAATGTCCGTGCTTCCGTCCCGATGCTGTATGTTGGGAAAATCGGCGAAAATCAGACTTTTTTCTCAAAATACCATGAAAAAAAGTCAGGAATAAAAAAATTTAAAAAAGAAATCGCATTTCTTTTTTGGCCTAAGATAGATTACAGACATGGGATTATGGTTGAATGGGTGAAAAAGTAAATATCAGGGTCTTTTCAAAGTTTTCACTTGTGGCCACATGTTTTGAACTGGTAAATTTCGTGTGACACCTTTTCTGTTCCGAGAAATGCACCAATTTACGTTTGAAATTAATTATTTCAGTAACTGTGTATGTTACCACAGGAAAAATATACATTTTCTGGGAGGAAATTCCCCAAGAAATCCAAAAATGACATTGTTTTGTATGGGGGGTTAATGGTTAGGGAGATATTGCAAGTAGAAGGGAAGAAGGGAAAATTTTCTGAACTTTGTGTGAACATTTTGTTTTTTATCTTATACCCCACATCAAAAAGAACATTATATTCAAGCTTATTATAAAGTCGCTGAAAACTTTTTTTTTTTAATTGATTTTTTTTACCAATATCGGATTGGATCGGATAACGGCCGATATTATAAAATCGATATGGGATATTGGATCAGTAGACGAATGCCATATTGGTTGAGCCCTAGTTGATAGTACATGTGAGATGTGACCCCTAATATGAGTAAAATTGGGAGGAAAATCGATTTATTGATTTTTATCGATATTGAGTGGCCAATATATTGATTTTTTTTAAATTCTCGACATTGATGGTCCAGTCGGTCCTTAATGCATTGGTGCATGCAATATAGCTAACAAAGTCACTTGGATGCTGTAACATAGATTACTGTAAACAGACAAACTTTATTTATTTATTTGAATTTTTTTTACCCAGGGTAACTCCTTCAATGTAAAAACACTGATTTCCATGGAGGCCCTGCATTTACAATGATACATTGAGTACAAGAAGCAATAATACAGTAAGATATCATAAAATACAAATATATTATAAATGGTACATGAAATTGTGAACAAAAGGAATAATATGTACTAAAATTCAGATTAAAAAGATATATATTACACAGTTTTTACCAAAAACAACTGCTTAAATTGAGAAATACTCATGGAATTAAAATTACATTTATCATCAGTAGGAAGACTATTTCACAATACCTGTTCGTTTATTATGCCATGTTACGTTCAACTAACAAGAGCATGATGGGAAATTGCACACACTAACCTAATCCTATGGGGTGTGGTAAGGAGATTTTTGGTACACTGGTGACGCAATCGCGTAAACGTACCAATTGAATCTGCCACCAGGAGATCCAACATGGCATAGCTTTCTACTTGAGATGGGCAATTTCACTTCAAAAATGGGGGTGGGCTTATAACCAGGGAGGGGCTAGTAATTGAATTTAAAAATAAGAACAATCTGCCCCATTCAAATATGCCAAATGTACCAGCAATTTCTATCATCTATATCAATTTATAAGTATGGAATGTTAATTTTTAACTGATATTTTTTTAAATATTTGATATTTGTTCCTAAATGTGAAAGAAAAGCATTGGTATGATTTAAGAACTAAGCCGAAGGTGGGCTTATACCCGAGTGGTTACGGTGCATGTATCGTTGACCTCTTATAATAAAAGGTGCTATTGAAGGCATTTTAGAAGTGCTCTATTCATATTTTAAACATACTAATTGAATAGGGCAGAGACAGAGCCGCCGCTAGATTGGGGGGGGGGGGGGTATGGGGGTGTGACACCCCACAATACAAAATTTTGACGGCAAAAAATGACTTGTCGTCAATACCATGTGACTGTCGGCAAATGTAGTCAAAGGTATGTGTGACTGTTGGCAAATTGCGAGAGTCATATAAAAGATTAATGTGTTACGAAATTGTGTTGTTACGTAATAGATCTATTGTTAATGTTATAGTATATAGTTACTAGTTTAAAAATCTTGTCGAACAAAATATTTGACTCCTATTGGTTTCAAACTTGGTCAAAGTGTTCCTAATGACTTCCAGATAATTTATGCATAATTAATGAGCTAGCTGCCCTAATTTGCATAATTAATTAGAATTTCTGCAAATTAGCTAATTAATTATGCAAATATGCAAATTAGGCGGCTTCACTATATAATACATTATAACATATTCAAATTCAAATTTGACCAAAATCATATATATTCAGACTTTAAATTGATATATAATTACATTTGAAATTCATACTCTCCTGTGGAAGATTTTTGCAAATCTTCCACAGGGGCATGTGGACTTTAAATGGGACAACAGTGGTTTCAGAATGATTTTATAGCATTATATACTTCATTTTAAACCTTATTCCTCTTAAAAAGTGTGGTAAACTTTTGTTTAAATTTTGATGTCATGAAGCTGTACACCACAGGGTTGATAGCATGATTCAATCTTGGAAGTTTGCCTACAAATATCACAAAAGCAAAGAGATGATGGTTGTTTTCATAGAGACTTACCATCATATCATATGGAATACTGAATACAACAAGCCCTGGAATCCACAATAGAGCAAAAATAATGGTTCTTAAGAAAAGTAATTTTGTCATGCGGCTCAGTGTCACCTGAAGAAAATTCTTGGCAATTTCCTGTTCTGCCGCTGCTGAAAGAAATGAAGTGATTGTGGCTATTTTTGAGATGCCAGAACTTCCAGTGCTAGTAATTGTAAATGGAGACATGGGTTCAGTCTCCTGCCGATATCCAATCAAAGAGTTTTGCCATCCTTCAGTAAAGAAGTAATTAGAGGAACCAGTTTGAGACGCTGATGATGTTGTACTTATCCATGTTGGTGAAATGGTGCTACATGAAGGGCTGCTCCTTTCTGATAATTCTGGTGTTGAAGGGGTCACATTGAACACTGGTACACTGTTTGAAGACAAATAAGGTGAAGAATTAGAACTGCGTCGACCATTTGTGCTGTGCGTGTTAATATAATTTGGTATCTCTAGTTTTAAAGAACTTCTATTGGATGGAAGTGTGAGCCCATATGTAGCTGGTCTCTTGAGCAAAGTGGGCTTCCTATAGTTATCATTTTGCTGTTCACTTTTTGCTGTAGGTATGCTTAGCCAGGTTGATGGAAAGAAGCTAGAGCTGGTCTCTTGTGATGTTCCTTGTACTGGAGGGCTGAATACAGATGCATTGTTTGGAGACAGCAAAGAAGGAGCAGGGCTGTGTATATTTATTGAGGTTGGTGTTTCTACTTTCACAGAGCCGTTGGATGGAAGTGTAAGCCCAGCTTTGGCTGCTCTCCTAAGCAAAATATTTTTGGTGCTGTTAGAATTTTGCTTAATACTTTGTGGTGTGCTTTGCCAGATTGGTGAACAGATGCTACATGAAGAGCTTGATGTTCCTGGTGTTGAAGGGCTCAGATTGTTTTGAGACACCACAGAAGACTCAGGATTATGTATATTGATGGAAGTTGCTGTGCTAAGTTTTACAGGACTGTTGGATGGAAGTGTAAGCCCAGATGCAGCTACTCTCCTGAAAAAAAGTGGTGTTGTGTGGTTAGAATTGTCCTGCTGACTCTGTGCTTTTGGCATGACTGGGATTGAATTTGGTGTTGTTGGAAATTGTTCCTCATGAAAATCTTCCACTTTGCATTGTTTGCGAACTTTCAGCACCATTTTGATATTGAGGCCAACAATTAATGAAAAAGTGGATAGAACAGATGTGATCCAAAAGATGAGCAGAGTAACTTTAAAGTGTTGTATTTCACAGGGTCCAATCATGGAAGAAAGAGATGAGAAGGAACCACAACGACTTCGATCGGCCAAGTTTTAATCCGCATATATATTGACGCATGAAAAGAAAAGCTATCAATGGTACTTACTTTCATGTATGATCCATTTACCGCGATCGATGCTTGGCGAAATAATTACTGGAAAAAAACTATAACAAACCCATCCAAGAACAAACAAACGCTACCCAGAAGTAAGATTATGGAATTTCACTGATGCTCTGAACTTGAATAGTAGCTTTGTTTTGGGATCTACAGTCAAACTGTTTTCTTGATCGTGTTATGTAGAAAATGTCCTTTAAAACATCGAAAAGGTCATCAAAATCGGCCGTTTTTTTGCTGAGTTTCATCTTTAGCAAATAAGGTAAGATTTTGGTGACTTTTTCGATGAAAAATAGATGCAAAATATTCTTAAATAATGTACAATGTTCGGTTGAGTCCGTACATGAAACCTGTTTAATTTAATAGTTTATATGTGTATAATCGTAACTAGCTAACTTCGTTTCAGTGCCAAAGACTGCCAACTCTGAGAAAAAAGTCATCAAAGTTCGGGAAAATTGGGCGAAATGGAAGAAAAAGATGTAGGCCATCAATGACCGATGATCACGTCACCAGAGAAAATCCTATAGAGTGCTTGCACGGAAGGTCATTAGTTCAAATCATCCTTCAGACACGCTCCAGAAGACATGCAAATACATGGAGTACAATACCAATCACCTATTTAACGCGGGGTATTGATCAAAGTAAATCCTCATGAATAACAATGTCAATTAAATGTCGGTAAAGGGAGTGTACAAAGTGAATGCGTTCGTTGTGGTTCCTTCTTATCTCTTTCTTCCATGGTCCAATGATGCTGCTTGGGCTAAAATCACTTGCTGTACCACTGATAACACCAAAGACAAAGCTTATGAAAAAGGTGACTGTCACAAGTAATAATACACGGTGTTTGGTCAATCTTCTTGAGAGAGTTCTGTCCACTGTACAGTACTGATTAAAAGCATTCAGACTATGAAGAAAAAGTGTGAAATACTGGGAGAAAGACCAAATACCTTGTGATGATTGACATAACAAGTGAGCATCCAAAGATTGAAGGTTTGTGTCATTGCTAGAGTTTAATGGTGTACATGTAGAATAGAAAACAGAAGTTACATCCAAGGAAGCAGCAAGTAGACACGTTGCAATATCACTTAGGGCAAGGGTTAATGCCAAGATTACTGTAGGTGACTTCAATCCAGATATTCTTGTGTATGTCAACAGTACTGTGGCATTACTGACAACACCCCAGGTCAAAAGTAAGATATCATAGATGAGAAAGATGATTCTGTATGCTCCCATCTTTGCACATTGCCAGAACTGTGTTGTTTATAAAATTGTTTGGAAGCATATTTCAGATGATGACATCCTACTAGGCATTCAAGCAATTTAACATCAATCTCCAACTCGCCAATATTTCTGAGCTCTTTTCAGAGAAGTTTCTTATTACAATGATTACCAGGTACATTACTCAGAATTTGATAGCCGTGTACACTACACATGCGTGGTGTAGGAACCCAAAGCTCAATCACCTACACATGATTTTTCATTGATGGGTTAAAATGTTATTGGGCTATTCCAGTTGAAATCATTACACCCACTATACAGAAGGTGGCTTGATGGGATTGCCTGATTTGGTGATTCCCATTTGAAATGGGAGATGGCTGTCTTCCATAGGGGTGTATGGATTTCAAGTGGAATAGCCAATTCCAGAGATAGAACAATAGCGAGTAATTCGATTGCTCAGTACAAGAAGTGGGAAAGTGCAATGGCTGCCCTGTGAATATTTGGCAACTTACATGCAGTATATAATATTGTATTCATCTGACACATGGCATCTACAAATGGCAGCTATTGCACTTAAGCAGTTCCTGCACTGAGCAATCAAATCAAGGTAAGGCATTCATTTGAATTTGTATTTGAAGTTGGCAGCATGAACAATCTCTAATTAAGATGAAAATCCAAGAATAGGTATTAATAGGGCAGGGAGTCACAGCTATTACAATCACTTGATGTTTTTTTATTGTTGTTGAAGTTGAGTGGGCAGCTGTCTGACACACAGTGCACAGTATATAAAAAACAATCTGACAATAATAGATTTTAGAGCTATCGCACACCGACAACGCCTGGTTAATAATTACATTGTACAGCAGAGACACTAAAATGAATACACGGGATCGATACATGTGAATGTGCTATGCATGATTTGATATTCAGGTGATAAATCTTTGGATACCGGGGTAGAAAATGATGAATATCTCCCGTAATTTTTTTGTTCTAAAGAAGCCATATTTATTTCCTTGCACTTGAACACTTAAGTGACCCCTTCATGACCTTTTACCCCAAATGAAAAAATACCACATATACACTGTGTGTGTGAACATACCCTTACTGTGCTATGTTTTTCTTAGCTGATAAAATTTTTTGAAGGTATTTCGTTTTATACCGGAAGTGACCTCTTAATAACCTTTAACCCCAAATTAAAAATTACCACATATACATTGGGTAAACACAATTCGTGTGTGAACATACCATCACTCTCCTATGTTTTTCTTAGCTAATAAAAATTTTTGAAGATATTTCGATTTATACCGGAAGTGACCCCTTAATGACGTTTGACCCCAAATTTGTGTACACCACAATAACACTGGGTAATAACAATACATGTGTGCAAGTGCGTCACTGTCCTATGTAATTTGTGGGAGAAGATGCATTTTAAAGGTATTTCGTTTTATACCGGAAGTGACCCCTTAATGACCTTTGACCCCAAATTTAAAAAACCCACATATACACTGGGTAACTGCAACTCATGTGAACATACCGTTACTGTCCTATGTTTTCCTTAGCTAATAAAAAATTTGAAGGTATATCATTTTATACCGGAAGTGACCCCTTAATGACATTTGACCCCAAATTTGTGATCCAAATTTTTGGAAGGTCATTTTAGGATCACCAGGGGTCATCTGAGGTCAAATTAGTAAAACTGTTGGATGGGCATGAAACTTTGTGGGTACAGTTACCATCAGCCAGATAATCGTGCCCAGCCGAGAACCACCAAATCATTTACCTCTACCAAAAGTAATCGCATAAAAGCAAGCGGTCACAAAAGCAGACGAGACTTGTGGTTCAAGAACCGCCTTGTTCAGAAATGCCAGCCAGTTAATCAGAAAGATGAGACTCTTATGGTTAATTTTAACTCGGCTGGCACCTTTGTCCAAAAATGTGAAACGGAAACCTTAACTAGAGCAGATAGACCGATGTTGCCTCTCTACTACATTTTCATTAATCCACTCTGCAGCTTAATCACAATGACCGATCAACTTCATTATTATGTCTTCAGAATCTTGCATCCTATACCTTATGTACATAACATAGCTGCCCGATAAATTTGTGTATCGGTCTCTTCATATCTGTAACCTCTTCATAGAATGCATATTTCATATACTTTATGTACACAAGTTGCCATGTATAACTGTGATGGGACATTTTGACCAAAAATCACATTTTGACCAAATATCACATTTACTGACCAAACAGCATATTTTTGAACAAAAATTTTTTTTTTTTACCAAAAATGTGATTTTTGACACATTTTCGACCAAAAATCATGTATTTGACCAAAAACAGGATAATAATTTTTTAATCTCAAAAATTTAGTGCTGTATTTTTCTGGAATGGGGATAGGTTGTTAATGATTTTGAACATCATGATCAGTCTGTTGCTTCTGTGTCAGGCTATTACAGTCTCCCATTCTAGCTTCTACAGCATTTTTGACACAATGTATTTTTTGATACCGCTGACAACACTCGCGCATGCGCTGTGGCAATTGGAAGCTCGCTGGCTAGTATACTGATCATATCGATCGAGTAATTGGCTGGGCAATAAGTGTGCACAGTGCCTATGCAGACCGGCCCTCATGGTTTATTTCCCTTAGCGGGAGTACTTTTCATGGAAATTCCTCCTCATCAGCTGATATTGTTTGCAAAAAAAAAATTTAGCTCTGATGTTTCTTGGAAATGGCTAAATAAACAAGTAGTGTTGAAGTCTATTTTTAAATTACTCTCATTTTATTACTATGTATGAATCTGCAATATGCCGGGGGTCACTCCCATTGTGGCCTGTACACCATCCATGATAATGAAAACGCAGTAAAAGGGTAGTTTTTCGTGGGTAAGCACGATCTGCTGCGTAATGCGTTTAGGGTGTCAAAAACATGAAATATTGGAAAAAGGGTAGCAAAATTGCAATTGCTAATAGGCGAAAATGAAATTTAGGGTATGAAATCCCTGTTTAGGGTGTGAAAATACCTGTTTAGGGTATTGTTTTAGCCAAGGGTTAAATCCTTGTTTAGGGTGCTTTTCAAAATTTGATTATTGCGGATGGTGTACAGGCCACAATGGGAGTGACCCCCTCAGGGCAATATGACATCTAATTACTGTGTGTATATCTTTGTTTTTGCATTCTTATCATACAGTGTTGGTTTCCGTACCACTCCCATGGATAGCACTGGAGTACCTCATATCCTGGAACACACCACACTGTGTGGATCCCAAAAGTACCCTTGCCGAGATCCATTCTTTAAGATGTTGAATAGGTCACTCTCTACATTCATGAATGCTTGGACAGGTCTGTATCACAATATTTTTCCATGATACTAGCAAGATATGGGCCAGGAATTCTTAAAATTTAATACTGGCTGACTACAAAAATTCCATTCCCAATCTAAGTGGATTACTCACATTATGTTGTGCATCAAGGCAGCATCATAAGGGGCTGTGCAATAATTATGAGCCCCGGGGGGTAAAATTTCCAAACGGCTCGCCAAAATTGCTTGCCCCCCCTCTCAGCCAGCCAGAAAATCTTTGCCCCCCCCCCCCTTGCACATGCCAAATTTTTTGGATCACAATTTGCAAACCTTAAATGCTTAATAAATAGCCCAAATAGTTGTGAATTGGGATATTTCTCTACCGTATACCACTTCATTCATGTTTTAAAACAGTTTAGAAGTGGGAAGAAACTATTTAAAAACCTGTCTGGATGCCAAACATTTTTCCAAAATTAGTGTCGATATTCTTTTGTACAGTAAAACAAAAACTTTTTGTTTTCCAGATTAGGGTTTGTCGGATGAGGACAATCAAATAATTTCTTTTTGTTGGCCTGACAGTTTGAAAGTGTGCACCAAACCAAAACATGCTTGTAATGGGTTGCACTTCATCTGAAAGCAATATCTTATTTTGGCTGAGGTCATTAAAGTGGCCAGTTGAAATCAACATGGCTATACAAAACTGAGAAGAACAAAAAAATGACCTGTATAACATATCACTAACCCTAACACTGACCCATGCTTTTTGGTATCGGAAGTCAGAGAAGATCCGAATTTTTCAAGAAGAAGAAGAATTTTGACTTGGCTTTTGGATTGAACCTTTGACCCCTCGCATGCCAAGCTTAACGATCGCGGACCGGTAGCTGCTCGGGTTATTGCTGCCCGGCCAGCAATTCCGTGAGCATATCACACTTCGGGTGATTGCGTCATCGCAGACCCTGGGATGCATGCATGTTATGAATTTTTCATCGTGGTATTTTGTGGTTTTTACTGCATGGTGTTAGGGTTAATACAACTCTTGAAGCAGTCAGCTGATTTGGCTATATACAATTCCATTCTTTGAATTTGATTGTCCTGGGGAAGAAACTATATTTGTAGGTGTTTATGTGAGTTTCCATAACTCTAAACCAGGGATTCTCAACTGGCGGCGCGCGTGCCACTTGTGGCACATCGTCGCTGTCCAAGTGATGCTTGAAAAAATTAACAAATTTAAACAAAAAATTTAAACAAATTAAAAAACAATTAAATTAAAAAATACGCAAAATACGATTCAGTGATAGCATGCTTAAGTTTGACCACCAGGGCCTTTTATATGTGGGCCTCCTGGACTCCACGCTGTGACGCTTTGCTCATAACGATCTCTTGCTAGGTTAGAGGAGCTTGACCAATTCAATTTTTTTAAACTGGAGCTTTAGATACTTTACTTGAGAACCCCTGCTCTAAACCTTTGGGGTTGGTATTGTCAAGTTTTAACTCTCATGTGTTTGAAAATCATGTTGCAATGCGTTTGCAAATATGTGATGCGATCAAGCAAAATCAGTCGGAACTCTGAAATATTAAATTTTGATTTTCTTATAAGATAGTAAAAAGCATTTACAAAGCTGCATTGTGCAGAAAACCCTTTGAAATTGACCAACTAGTTCCAAAGATACGAGCAATTAAAGAGTTTCCAAAACGATAGGAAACAAAAGGAAATATTACCTTTGTTTGGCTATTTCTCAAAATCAATGTATAATTTTGATCAAAACAAAAGATACTAAATTAAGATATTTTGAATACTAGTACTAGTAGCAATTAATCTTATTTAGTGTAATATGCATTCCAAGTAAAACAGCTATAAATGAAGAAAACAATTTGATTTTCTAGTAAACCCAAGACCCGTTTCCTGGTGATGGCCGATCAAATATTGGCTGGGGGTCTAGTTTGTATTATCAAATCTGACATCAAATTTTAAAGGGCTCTATTTGCGTATATTATATTAGCTAGACACTTGGAAATGACCTTAAAAAACAATTTGGTAGTCAACAGTTTCATGAAAATGAAAAAACAAAATGGGTTGCTCACTTGTACTTGGAATTGTCGCATCCCTAAATAATTAGTGCAATATCATGCAAGTCATTTGCTAAAATGCAAGTATGACCCCCTGAAATAATGCTCTTTGACAAAATTGACCTTTTTAATGTTTATGAATGTTAAGATCATGTGCACATCTGATAATTTGGGGTGTTTTTTTTGGGGGGGGGGGTCAAAATCTAATGTAGCCATATATTCAAAAACTATTTAGATTTTCATTTTTATTTGCTTTACTTTGTACAGAAAAGTGTCTTCTATAATATCAATTATATACCTCGTCTAAAGATTCCTGCCATCTGATTGGTTAAGGGGGTACTGCACCCCTGCCCAATTTTGTGCCTATTTTTGCATTTTTCTCAAAAATTATAGTGCATTGGGGACAAATAAGATATGTATATGATAGGGGCAAGGACTACAACTGCTGCACTGGAAATTTTATTTCATCACAGACAACAGTTGTGGAGTTACAGTCAAAAATGAGGGAAAACCAATAATGAATAACTACTTGCTTTGAGTTGCTGAATTTTCAGTACAGTAGTTGTAGTCCTTGCCCCTATAATATACATATCTTACTTGTCACCAATGTGCTATAATTTTTAAGAAAAATGCAAAAATAGGCACAAAATTGGCCAGGGGTGTAGTACCCCCTTAAAAGCGCGGGCATAGTTTTGACTATGCCTGCAAAAGTAACTATTCCCAGGCATAGTTCTGCGTATGCTTTGTTCCCAGCGTAAAATGACATTACGCACAAGTTAATGTTTTCGCGCGCTATAATTACGCATTAATCGCAGATTGTAATCTGTGCCGTTCGCATTGAAACTATTAATTTCTCTCTTCCCAAAATCGATGCTTTTCACCAAACCATGCAAACAGATGACAAGAATCTTAAGATTTGGTATAAAAATAAATACAAAATAAATGGAACTGACCTACATGAATTCAATGGATACTCAACAAAATTAAATGTGAGCACCAAGTATTATAAAGCAAAAAGCTCAAAGTGTGCCAAAAATATATAATGCAAGAAGATAATATGCTGCATTAGCCTCCCCTGAACACAGTCAAATTCAACTTCGGGTACACCGTTTTCCCAGAAACAAACTCATATTCAATGAAATCTACTTATCAAAATATATAATGCAAGAAGATAACATGTTGCATTAGCCTCCCCTGAACACAGTCAAATTCAACTACCGGTACACTGTTTTCCCAGAAACAAACTCATATTCAATGAAATCTACTTATCAAAATATATAATGCAAGAAGATATAATATGCTGCATTAGCCTCCCATGAACACAGTCAAATTCAACTACCGGTACACTGTTTTCCCAGAAGCAAACTCATATTCAATGAAATCTACTTATCAAAATATATAATGCAAGAAGATAACATGCTGCATTAGCCTCCCCTGAACACAGTCAAATTCAACTTCGGGTACACCGTTTTCCCAGAAACAAACTCATATTCAACAAAATCTACTTATCAAGTACATTGAATGAAAAACATCATGTTCTATTATACTAGTATTTTTTATGGGAATGTCATCTTTAAAGGCCTATAACTCAAAAACATGCCTGGCGACTTGTTCCGGGTTTTGTTTGAGCTGGTCATATATGTTCTTTGATAATCTACATGTACAGGCTGAGTCAAAAAGAAGTAAACTCATGTTTGAGGGGCTATAACTAGAGATCTGTAAGGAATCTACTAAAAATTAAAATATCATTGGAAAGAGCAAATGTTAGACATCTAAATAAAAAAAGGAATTGTTGCAATTGCTTACAGCAAACTAAAGTTATACTCATTTGAATATTACCACCCATTTTTATAGCTGCACACGGCTGATTGATTTTCATCCACTTCAATTTCGAATCAACAAAGTATTGTTGAATTGATAACTTTTGCTTTTTAATTAATTACAAACAGCGTCCCCAGGATGAAGTCCATGACGGTACCGTAGTTTGTAGAGATACCAATCTGAAGGATCCGGCAGAAACTTGATTGGGAATGTTGGGTAAAGGATTGCGTCTTGCCGTCTTGAGCTGATCTCAGGATCTTGCTGTAACACATGTCTCTATCAATGTTCACTTGTGATCTAGCAGTTTGTGATCTGCCTGAAGCTTCCGGTTGTTTGTTCCTTAGTGGCCCATGCACATTGAGCTTGTTCACAACTTCACATTCTTATATACTGCTCCTTATCCGATTAGCTGTGGGAAATTGGAGACAAAAAGACGCTGAGTTTCATGATATTTCGATCGACAGAAACGTGCGCTCCGCATGCGTAAATTGTGGTGCCATGTTGTCATTTGGTCCATTTCATTATAATATAGGCAAAATTCAAATTTAAAAGAACCCTTTAACATGTAGGAATTATTTATCGAAACCACACCTGCCTCGTAACTTTATTTGCATTTAAATATCGCGCCTTACCCATTAATACAATATGTACTTGTGAAATGAAACCGTGTGCAGCTACAAAATTGGGTGGTTGTATTCAAATGAGTATAACTTGAGTTTGCTGAGAGCCATTGCAGCAATTCTTTTTTCATTTAAACCTGTAGAATTTGCTCTTTTTGATGATGTTTTCATTTTTAGCAGATTCTTTACAGATCTCTAGTTACAGCCCCTCAAACATGAGTTTACTTCTTTTTGACTCAGCCTGTATGTACAATACAGAGGAACCAAGGCAGTTTAGCTTGTGCCATGCATCATTACCCCTCCGGTTTTCAGACACCGCCAAAACAATTGATCAGAATATATCATGGGGAAGCACCATAAAACAGTAATAATATTTATTTGAATTACCAAAATGCAAACAATATAAAACAGCATACAAGCAAGTAAATGGTAATTCAACAAAGAAAAGTGGACTGTATAAGTCCATGCAAACACATAATGCTCTCCTTTCCTTTTACCTAACATAATTTATGTAAGAAAATTTCACAATTTCATAACATAATTTCATAACGTAAGGTAAAAATTTCAAATTGCTCCTATGGAGCTCAAACTTGGTGGGTGTGTTGACCTTGGACTAACAAATAAAAGTTTCTATCGTGACCTTTTTGTCAGACCTACGGTTAAGAGGTCATAGGTCAACAAAGGTAATAATTTCAAATTACCCCTGTGGAGCTCAAATTTGGTGGGTGGGGGGGTGGACCTTGGACTAACAAACAAAAGTTTTCACTGTGACCTTTTCGTCAGACCTACGGTTAAGATGTCATAGGTCAACAAAGGAAAAAATTTTAATTGCCCATATGGAGCTCAAACTTGGTGGGTGGGTGGACCTTGGACTAACAAACAAAAGTTTCCACTGTGACCTTTTTGTCAGACCTACGGTTAAGAGGTCATAGGTCAAAAAAGGTAAAAATGTCAAATTGCTCATATGGAGTTCAAACTTGGTGGGTGGGTATAACTTTGGCCAAGGAAGCTCGGGTTTGCGTTCGTTAGGTCATCCATGGTCAAAGGTTGGGTCAAATTTCAAATTGAGGGCGAAATTCAGGTCAAATTGCAAAAGCTGCAATTAAGCTTAGCTGTGAATCCCAGCCAAAGGACACACCCTGATTTTGAGATCTGCAAAAGCCAATAACCGCGAAATACAGGTAACTGCCTAGTAATTTCATAATTTATGAAAGAGAACAATGTTAATTGCTCTATCACTTGGAAAACTTTGAAACGTGCCACAGCATATAACCCCGCCTCAATAGGTGCAACCTATGTCTTTGGGAAAAGTATTTCATAATATGCAAACCATTATGTCAACTTTAAACAAGCGAAATGAACTTGTAACTGCATGCAGACATGCCAAACAATTCCTATTAAAAAGTTTTGTGTCATAATATTTTCCATATAAAAATGCATATAGGCGCCATTCCTCCAGCTAGCTCGTCCAAATCAAAGGGGTGCCCGTCATGTAGTTATTATCTATATCTATGAGTGAACACCTTAACGTCTAGTGCAGGGCAGTTCATTAAAAGATGTGGCCGTCCACCACAAACCAGCTGTAAAGTTGGTCCCCGGTCAATTTTGTTTTATTTTGTATTTAGAAAATATATATCATAAGCAAATTAGTATATCATTTGACTTCAAACGATATCCAGAAGTGGGGTTATGGTTTGTTGAACTTTGCCCCTGCAACAAAATGGTACCTTATTTTGGTTGTACATGTGTCTCTTTTTCCACATTGCTGGTAATAAATATCAAACAGTCATAATTGGCGGTCATTTCAAATCATCCCCAAGTCAATGAGGTTCAGGAATGTCCTCTCATTGTTAATTGTTGGTTATAGTTTACATACCTAGACAAAATACAATGCTTTGTAAATGTAACCCACCACTTGAACAGGATTTAGCCATAGCAAACAAAGAATAGAGCTATTTAAGAATTCTGTAGACATAGGCAGAAGCTTATTATCCTCTTCAACGATTATTGATTGGTTTAAAAGGTGTTTGACTGGCACTATCAAAATGAGATACATGTAGCACCAACTTGAGGTACCTATGAATACGACCTTCATGCACATTTTACACTGTAACTCAGAAAGAATACAATTTGCCGACTTTATGGCTCATTCATGGCGTACAGTCACAAATAGTCTAAACCCATTGTTATGGTAATTAATCCTGTTACATCACTACTTCTACAGCAAATATTCCATTTGATATTATTTATATGAAGCCTATACTTGATCTTTGTCTTTGTCATTTGTTTACAGCCAGTGATTACACAATGTACCCATTCTCAACAATGAATCCGCAAGACTTTGAGAATCTCCTGTCTGTGTACCTAGATGCTGCATTCTTTCCCAGACTCAGAGAATTGGATTTTAGGTAAGAATTTTACAAGCAGTGTTAAGTTCTTTCAATCCATTTTGTTTTTTATTTTGACACATTATTTTATGTAGAATATCCTACCTATCTTAGCACATGTAATATTATAAGGGGCTAATAAATTTTGTAAGTCTGCATAAAAAGTAACCATTACAATCAACATTAGGCTAATGAAAATTGATACTTAATTTTCCCGTCCCCCGCCCGCATCACCTTTTCAATTTGACCAAAAATTCATAAAAAATTCATTTATCTAAAATTGAGATGATATTAATCAAAATTGAAACTCTCAAAATGTCTGACATCCCCTGATCATAATCAGCCGTTTTTCTAAGTTGTAGGGGTAGTGGATGTAGTAAATAATGGAAATTTATGTTTCTAGTGATTACAAAAATTGCAAATTCCTTTTCATTTTAGTAAAACAAATTCAAATATTTTCTCAATCTGTTGCAAAATGTCTGTAATGATGATCTAAGCATTAATACCTGTTTTGAGATGGTCTTTTATCATACCAAATGTGTGTGCAATAACATAAACATGCTTGTGTGCACTTTATTATCAGGGATGTAAATCATCTAGAATTTACTGGAATTCTGGAAATTTTGTCAATAAATATAAATAATCTGGAAATGTATTTTTTTGTTGCATTCCTGGAATTGCATGATCATAATTCAGCATAAAAATTGGAAAAAGAGCCAAAAAAGCTTTTTTTAGGAGGGAGTGATACCCTACAGGCTATCCCCAGGAAAAATCCCCTAAATGTCCAATACTGGGCGCAAACCCTCAGCCATCTGTCCAAGGACCAGATGGATTTTCAGGAAATGGATATCTTGCCCATTTACATCCCTTTATTTTGCTGTAAGTACCTGTTGCATGTGACCTGGTTTCCTGAGCTTCCAATGTTAATTTGAAAATATCTATTTCTATATGGCCATGCTACAAGAATTGGGGGTAAAATTTGTTACATGTTCAAAATTAGAAAAATCACATGCTTTTATCATCTTTTTCATACCCCCCATTCATGATTTTTGGCCATCATGTAATACTTTGCTATTCCTTTTTTAACATAGGCAAGAAGGTTGGCGTTTAGAACATGAAAACAATCAAGACTGCAACTCGCCGATTATCTTCAAAGGAGTTGTCTTCAATGAAATGAAAGGAGCATTGGTAAGTAAGGCTGAAGTGATATTGATTCAGTATCGGCAATAATAATATTGGTAAGTAAGGCTGAAGTGATATTGATTCTATAATATCAGCCAATAGCTGATCCGATATACATCATTCTATATCAATCCTATATCAATCCTATATCCGATATACGCCATTCTATATCAATATCGTGGAAAGAACATAAGACCAACGAATTTGTAAGAAACCAAATTGGAGACCATGCTTCCATGTGCCAAAAAATAGATCGTTTTAAACTGGCGTATTTTGGCCACATTTCTAGAAGAGATGGTGACAGCATTGAGAAGATAATTATGCAAGGTCACATAGAAGGCAGTTGTAGAAGAGGTAGACAGAAGCTTAGATGGACTGATGGAATTAAACAATTAACAGGCCTTTCTCTCGTCGCAGCCCACCGTCTGGCTCAAGACAGAAGCTGCTGGAATACCATCATCAACAGGGTCACAAAGGGTCATCAGTCATGACCCATAGGACCACCACGACGACGACGACGATATCAATCCACAATGTTATGAGTTCCGCTTATTACGAGCTGATCAGAGTATCATGGGTTAAACACATCATAGAGTAGGTCATGAAAGTGGAGTAAGACATTTGGCTATTTCATTTGAAATCTACTCTCCCCCTGTGAAAGATTTAGCTAAAGCCTTCCACAGAGGGAGTACAAGTTTCAAATAGAATACACAATTGGGTAACTTCCATTTGAAATACTCAACCTAGTTGTGAAAGACATAGTTAAAGCCATTACACAGGGGATTGGTTTCAAAATAATGAACTCTAGCTAATTCCATTTGAAAACTTACTCCCTCTGTGGAAAACTTTTATTAAATCTTCTACAAGATTATAGCAGATTTCAAAAAGAACAGGCCATTAATGTTAGGTGTCTATATTCCAAATGCCTAAATCAATTTTCCCATGTGTCTCCATTTACAGACCAGTCCAGAGCAACTGTTTGGTATTCACCTACAAAATAAGCTAATGCCAAGCAATACATACTCACACAATAGTGGAGGAGAACCATTGAATATCCCAGACTTAACCTGGCAACAACTGAGAGAGTTTCATGCTACACACTATCATCCCAGCAATGCAAGGTATGATAACAAAGTGTACAGCTGACTGAAACAAATTAAACTATAACATTTTTCACCCTGATGTGGCAGTGACGTCAGTGTGCATTTCATTGGGCGCAGCCTCAAACTTCTAGCGTTTGCTCAAACACATGTGCGCTGAAAGATGCTGGATATTTAGCCATTTTTTGACATAAGGGCAAAAAACAGGGCCAAAATTCTGAATGGATACACTTGTGTAACATCAAATTTTGCAATTGATTCTGTAATTGTAAGAAACCATGCAGAATTAAATTTTTGTGCCCCTTTTCCCCCTAAATATTCTAAATATAAGCATTTGACTTTTATTGACAGTTAGTTCCAACTAATTAAAGGATTAGGATTGAGCTGTGTTTCATTTGTTAAAACAGGATAATATTCTTATAATTCCAAAAAATGAATGCTGTATTTTTCTGGTAAGAGTAGTAATAGATGTGTAACAACTTGCCTGGCATATTAACAACTCAAGTGCCACATTCTAACCCTGTTCTGTATATATGTATGTTCATCAGGTTTTACTCATATGGTAATTTACCCATGGAAAGGAACCTAGAACTTATAGACAAATTGGTGTTGCAGAAATTTGACAAAATTGAACCAAAAACAGAAGTGCCAAATGAAACCAGGTGGGATGAACCAGTAAGTAATGATTTTCATGACTTAATTTAGTGATGCCTAGCCAGTGTGTTTCAGGGACTGCCTTTTGAGGAGAGCAAGAGCAATCACCCTCTACAGCTCTCCTTAAATCTGATATAGGAGAGTGATTTTTAGCTCTCCTTAGTAGACCATTCTATCGTTACATTCTTTTGTTAATGCTCTAAACAGCTCTCCTTGAAGGCTTCAGAAGAGCTATTTAATGCTTATCTCCTGCAAAGTCCATGGCAAAGTCCCTGATGTTTTATCTGTCTGTCTCATCTCAAGTTGAGAGTTACGCCATGTTGGATTTCGCTGTTGAAATTTTATGATGTTTGATAAAATTTCTTTATTTCTACTCCTGATATTTTAGAGAGAGTTCCATGTACATTGTGCACCAGATCCCATGGCTGCAGACCCAGAGAAACAAACTACTATCAGTGTCAATTACTTGCTTGGAACGTAAGTATGCTAACTCTAAAACATGGTCAAATATTTTGACCATTAACCACTTGAAATTATCAAAATAGCAGTCCATGTAGCTGACCTTTTTGATAAATCCCATAAGCCATTGCGAGTAGACCTGAGATGTTGTCATTTGACGTCATGCTGATGCACTTGTGAAGGTAATGCTGGCTGCGATGGTTATTATAAATGTAGTTTGATTAGGGTTCTCCCTGAATGGTGATTAATAAAGTCTTGGTCCATGATAGTGGTTAGTGATTTTCTGTAAGTGCAATATATAAATATATGGGTTTTTTATCACTTGAAAGAAGGGAAATAAATGTTATTTTATCCCACTGGGTAGATATGTATTTAAGCATTAAAAGTTCTCACATTGATGTCTCTGTTTTGCAGTATAACAGACCAATATGAGTCTTTTTTGATGAGTTTCATATCATCACTACTGGTACACGGTCCACCTGCTCCGTTTTACAAGAGTCTTATAACAGCCAATATAGGCAGTGATTATTCTGCTTACACAGGGTAAGTTCATAAAGTGAAGCAACACTCACAAACTAGATCAGATTTAAAGTGCATGCTTGTTCTAGGTTATGTCATTTGAAATCTGTTGTACCTTTGTGGAAAATGTAAGAAAAGTCTTTCACTGAGGGAGTATAGTATTCAAATAGAATAGGGACTGAAACCCATACTGATGACACTATATATGGCTTTTTGTTTATGTGATGTGATCAAGCTACATGCTGATGTTGATCAAAATCAACAATCAGTTTTCTAGTGTTTACATGAGCCATTCTTAGATCTTGGCCATTTAGTGTTGTTCTGAACAATAAAATATAAAAGAAGTTGAATGCTATTGGCTATATCTCAAAATCGATATTCCTAACATCCGGCTCATTTTGCTTGATCACATCTCAATATCTTTCACAACTGGTGTATTTCAAATGGATTTCAAATTTACCCAACTGTCTATTCTATTTGAAACTTACAATCCATCTGGGAAAGACTTTAGCTAAATCTTCCACAGGGGGAGCAGGGATTTTAAATTTAATGCCTAATGTCTTGTGGCTATTATATGCACTTTAAAAGCACTATACACAAACATTTGTAATTGCCAAGCTGAAAGAAGCCATTAAGTTTGTCATTCCATTTTAGGCATTTACTGATAAATGCTGGATATAATAGTTTGTTTGGTTGTTTGGCTTATTGGTGAAAAAAATAAGACTCATAATATTGTGTATTGATATAAAATGGCGTGCAAGCAGTTGGGCACATCACTTACGCTAGTTGCACATTACATAATGCGTGACTGTATTGTTTTAAAATGGCGGCACGCTGAGGCTTGTACCTTCATCAAATTTACTTTTCTTCTTTTTTAGTAGAATTTTTTTTTCATGAACCATGAAAGCCAGATTCCAACTTGCCAGGACTGTTTACAAATTTTTACTTTGTATTTTTTTACAATATAGATACAATGGAAGCACCAAGGATGCAAGCTTTTCCATCGGTCTTCAAGGAATCAAAAAAGAGGATTTGGATAAAGTCAAACAGCTCATAGAACAGACATTTGATGAAGTCATTCAGTAAGTTGTGCATAATTTGGTGTGAGTTTTATCGTTGTTGATATTTTTGCCAGATTTTTGAATTAACAAGACATGTCTTTGAAAGTATATATTTTAGAAAGGAGATGATGTAAATGAATACAGCTATTCTTCAGATTATGGTTAAAATAGTCCAGTCTCAAGAACATTGTGAAATATGGGGAAGCGGATACAGTGTCAAAAGCTTTTATAAGTTATTTACAGTCCAATTACAGATGTAAAAAAGCAAGGAAAGTGCCCCCTCCCCCATTGCAGGTAGGTCCTTGTTTATGTCACGAAAAATGTTTATTTATCTCATAGTCTGAATTGCATGAAAAATTACAATCTAAAAACACATCAAATATTTCTGACACAATCAAAATTACAATATTGTACTTGACACATTTGAAACCACAATTTTATCACAGCAGTGTGTATTCTCAGTATTAAACACCACCCTCACACACCCCCACATACATGTATGGGCACTTCGGGAGAACAATGCTAGTGCATTGAAAGGTCATTCCAGGTTAAATAAGAATGAAATAAATATCTTCAAAGCAGGTGAAGGACAGGTGTGTTAACAAATATATCTTGTTTAGGGATGAAGTGTTTAATGCTCTATGTATAGTCATAAGCTTCAACATAAAAAGACCAAGTTTTGAAAAATGTTCTCAAAATATCAAGAGCCATCTTAAAACCACTGAACCAATACTCTGGGGGCACTCACATTTCCCAGCTATACGGGTATGTGCAGCGGCGACGACCCCTTTTTCAGAGCCGCTAGCCGTTCCTTAGACCCTCTGAATTCATTGATTGCCCGCTCTGAAGCCCCGAAAATTTTCTAGCCGTTCCATAGACCCTCAGATCATCGATTTCCGCTCTCATTGGCATCTTGACAGGCGTGTTGTCTGTCCTACTATTTCAAGCCCAAAAGCTACTTTTGCGAGCTCAAAAACTTCAAAGGGAATTTTCCATAAATTTCTTCCCCATTGAAACACATTGTATTAGGAGTAAGGTGAACTTTTGGGCTCCTTTTGTGGCAACACTGGTTTGTTGTTAAACAGCACTGCACTGTCGAGTGCCTGCCGCGATGCCGATGCCTTCAGCTGATGAACATTTTGCTAGATATAAATGATTTTGAGATCTCTTTTGGGAATAAAATTGCCAAATATGAGGAAAAGTACCTCAAATAATTGTGTGCACATCCTTGCAGCTGGCCATAACAGTGAATTAAAAGGTAATTTACGATCTACTGGTCTAGTGGAATGGTGTCAAATTCTGCACACTTCACTCAATCATCTCATGCAGTTCAATGTAGTCAATGTTTTTCTTTTCGGCACTAAAAAAATATTTTTGTGGGTTTGTTTTTATGGTGGACTTTTATGTAATGCTGCTAGCTGCTGCTATAATTATCAGTAGGCTAATAGCATAGATTGTAGGTCTGCAGGGTCTAGTAATTTGATTCGAATGCTGTTTTGCTTTGCTGAGATTTTCATCGTAATATGCCAAAACAGACCTATTTTGCATTAATGGTTTTCCTGATTTAATAATTTAATGCACAATTCAAAGTGAAATTGATTCCTTCAAAAATCTGTGGCAAAAACGCAACAAAATTGAACCCTGGTAATGGCCTGGTTTGGCATGCATGGTTTAGTTGCCGAGATTTTTCAGATTTTGGCGGCTGATCAGTTCCCAAGATCCCCCTTTTGGCCGGTCAAACAGTTCCCAAGACCCCCTTTTTGACTGGCCGATCAGTTCCCTAGACCCCCCCTTTTGACCTGCCGATCAGTTCCTTAGACCTCAAGTTCGAAACTGACGGTGGCACACCCTACCCAAAAAAAATTGAGTGCCCCGGCCAATACTAGGCTTAATTGTTTGTACTCATTTTAATGCATTTTTCATGCTGATTTCAAATATGGTCATGAAAATTTACAATTCTGAAATTTTTGAAAAATTCAAATAAAATTTGAAACTTGTCGTCCGCAGTCGACACCTGCGTGGAGAGAGTTATAGAAACATGGTATTTGAAAAAGTGTACACCATGTCAGATGTAGAGGTATGTAGCATGAAAACAGATATAGAAATTAAAATTAAGCTGTAATGTACCAATTAAATATATTAATGTCCAGTTTGTATTATTGGTTTTTTTTTAGGACTGGATTTGAGTCTGAGAGAATAGAAGCTATCCTACATATGATAGAGCTGAGCCAAAAACATCAAACTACAATGTTTGGGTTAGGAATCATATCGGTGAGTCATTTCCAATCTGACATGTTAGCTTTCAAAGAGTTTACCTGATCTTCAATGAATTCAATTACTAAGAAATACAGAACAACCAAGAGACTACATGTGTTTTCACACGTATGCCTCTTCATTAATTAAAGTTAAGAGGCTTTTCTGTAGAAAGCTGATAATGAAAGGCAAAATGGTAAGTGTATAAAATAGATTGAATGATATCCTGATGTTCAAATGTTTTAATCATGACATAAAATTATATCCTGACATTTCGTACAAAAGTACTTTATCAAAGTATTTTATCAAAGTACTTTATCAAAGTACTTTATCAAAGTACTTTATCAAAGTACTTTAGCAAAGTACTTTAGCAAAGTACTTTGTCAAATGCACTAAAATTAGTGAGTGCATTGTTGATTAGTTCACAAGACCCCTGCTGTAAGCGTTCAATTTCCCTGGTGTAGCAGAGAAACAATGCAAATTTTAAAGTAAATCGAACCCTGTGCACTGTCACTGCATGCACAATCACAATTCCTCCATATTTGTCCTATTCCAGAAACGTTTCAAACTACAATCAAGTGGACTGAATGTTCAGGCCTTATCTTTTGAGGAATGTGAGTGTGATTGCACTCCTCTGCACTCCTTAAATGACCCAAGGAGTGTGATTAATCACACTCCTAAAAAATAAAAAATCACCATGACAAGAGGAATAATTTGGAGAACTTTTCAACAGCCTTTGAGCAGTTTGAATTGTGACCTTTGTATGAACTTTGACCCACCATATCTCAAAATGCTCAATGCTGACAGAGGTCCCTTAAACTTATTTTTGAGGTTGGTGGTCTTAAGAAGCAATATCCATCAAAAACAAAACTATGGACACCAAAACAATGCCATACCCACTGGCAGCCAGACTAGCTTTAGAAAGTAATCACCAACAACTAATTATACTACGTTGCTATCCCCGGTAGTGGCAGTGCAATTCAATCCACATTCAGTAAGCACTCCTTAATGTGTTGAGGAGTGCATTTTGCAGCACTCCTATAGTAGCACTCCTAAATGTCTTGATGAGTGTGATTTTAGCACCCCTAAATATTTTAAAAGACAAGGCATTAATATTTGTGGAGGCACTTGTTCATATTTCATGCACAGGATTGAAAAAAACATCCATGTTAAATCACCATATGATATCTTAATTGTACATTGTATGGATTCCAACCTATAAAACCACAAATGTAAAGTAATATTCAGATTTCTTTTTACAAATTAAGCGTACTGCTAGCTGTCCAGCGCGTATTATTTTGCACAATGTCCAATGCACACGCTTGACGTCGCGCACATATACGTGGTTAAGCTGTCAAAGGAACCTTGGAAAACATTATATGACTATAATATGTATATTGTTAATGAGTTATACTGTCATTATCCCCCCCTTGCAGACACATGCTTGCAATAATAAACAGGGTACTAATCATGTTAATTAGACTCAACATTGTTAATTAGACTAAAATAGACAATATTATATTTATAGCCACATTATTAAACTACTCATGACGTCAAAGATATTGATGACCTTAATTAGCCTCAGTGCACAGGGTGTTGGAGGGTACACCTTACGTTATTTGCAACACTCCTGACAATTACTATATTCATTCTCTTAAAGGAGGTGTACAGTGAGAAAAACGTAATGCAGTCCATTTCAAGTATTAAATTTCACAGTGTCAAATTTGTTTGCAACAAAGTTGTTGAATATATTATTTGAGCTTGCATGATTAAGCACAGTATGTTTGTGGTCTATCCCACCATGCTCACAATAATAACAATAATGATGATGACGATGATGATGATGATGTAATTTCGCTGCCGCTGGTGAATCATGAGTAACAGTGCATCATTCTTCTATTATCTCTGGCATCATGATTGTGCTAGACATGCTACAGTGTATGAATGTTTTTAGTGATGTACTTGGCTTGGCCCTGAAAGGACAAAGAAAGGACAGTGCATTTTGGGATTCCTTGAGCTTTACTTATCAAGCTAAAAGCTGTTAAAGAATAATCCATTCAAAATCTGCCATACCCCTGTGGAAGATTTAAGAAAATTCTTCCACAGTGGGAGTATTCTTTTGGTCGGGGTTGTTCCATTTATTACACTTGCCCATTTCTCATGTTTGTCAAAGGACACCCTTGCAAAATCTCTATTGGTTATAGTACAGAGCCTTTAGTTCCAGTCAATTTTCTCAGCATAGAAAATACCAATTTGCCTTTACTTTTGTAATTATTGGGAGTTTATTATCCTGATAATGAATCAAACTTTTGGAATTGTTTCAAAAAGAGGTATTTACTCTATGAAATGTTTTGTGATTTCCCCCATTGAATGCAACAGTAAGTGTCCACTTTGTGTCTGAGGGTGCAAGATGGAACAGCGGAATCCTAGCAAAAATAACCAATGGGATGAAACAATCCACTGATCGCAAGTAATCTTATGCTGACCGACAGATACTTTTCAAATAGAATTCACTAGGGTTAATTATTTTGAAACCTATACTCCTCCTGTTGTTGGCTTTACCTCTATCTTCCTCAACTGGAGTGCGCATTGTGGTCATGTGACAGTTCTTCGATGAGAGATAAACAAAACCAATCTCCCCCATTGACGGCCGTGTGAATGAACTGTGACTCAAATGGAATCCCCCGTGATTTTTTGTGTCTGTTACAATATTACCCATTTTAAACAATCACAATCAATACTTTGCTAGTATATGCAAGTATTGAGAAGACATCTGGACCAAAGAATGTGAAAAATACAAGTAGGTTGCATTTTTTTTAAAGTGCGAAGTTCACTCCCGTTGAAATAACATTGCACGAATCGCCATGTTTATCTCCAATTTTTTTTCATGGATATTACCCACATTGCACTCTGTTCTGGAATTGCGAACTGGCTTATTAAATCCTGGTTACGGGCCTGTGTACAATGTAGCTTCAAATCAGAATTTACAAAGCTTCAAGCGGAGGTTAATAGCTATATTTGCACCAACCCCCCAGGGTTACCCAAGTAGATTCCTGCTGCTAATGCCTAGATTAACCTTGACATAAAAAATAATATAAAAACAAATTGTGATGTATATTTTGATCGATAACAGAGCCTGATGTCCAGCTGGAACCATGATGCAGATCCAGTCACATGTCTTCAAGTCAATAAACATGTCAACCAATTCAAGCAGTCTTTGAAAGACAACCCTAAATTCTTACAAGAAAAGGTAAATGTTACAGAGGTTCAAAGATATGCACATTGTGGGATTATTGTGTTAAAATATAAGCAATGTTTTACCAACATGAATATGTTACTTGGATAAGGAAATGTCATCATTTGAGACTGAGCGCACCTGCTTACCTGGTGACTGGTGTTAAGCAGTCAAGTTTATAGCTCAATTGGTAAGGCATTATATTGGATGATTATGTTTGATGGTGTGAGTTTGAGCCCAGCGCAGTCTGTTTGTTCTCATAAATGAATTGGCTATCTTGTAATTCCCCTGTGCAAGGAACTAAACTACCTGATTGTGTCAGTTACCCATACAAGAAATCAGGGCTCATGGATCTGATCCTGGTTACAATGGTTTATTGTGGTATGCAAGGGTGTGTGCTTCTCAGCTGCAAGTCCCTGATTGTTGGTAAATGGTTTACATGGTGTATCCTGGGCATAGTGGCAGGAAATTCCTAAAAACTGCCGATACTTGTGGGTTTATATCTGCATAATCACCACGCTTGTTTTTTTATACTGTTTGAATATGATTCAAGTTAATATTTAAAGCCACTTCTTGTTTTATCAGTGAAAAATTGTGACAGCTGTTATTGTTACTCTATTTCCATGAAAATTGTGAATTCAAATATGATTTCAATTATACTTTAAGTAAGAAATTCCCGGAAAATTACGTCCGTCAAAGCATTGACAATGAATTGCAATCAATTATTAATTTCTAGGTGGGTGGTCTAGGTTGTTTTTTAATGATGTTTTCGTACCTTACATAAGGCAAAAAGTCTAGGCTTGGGCCCCATTTTAGGGCAAGGTAATGCAACAATTTGTTTTTGCCTAATTGAGGCATATCATCAAAACAATCTGATTCCATGTTTTGAGTTGAATTGCTCTAGTAGATTGGATATTGGAAGCAAAATAGAACAGTATGGGTGGTATACCACCACAGGGAACAAAAGAAACATATCTTTGGTTTAAAAGAAAAATATCAGCTTTCCACAGGTGCCAAAATCTCTATTTTGATAGGGTTAATATAGAAAATGTATCTTTGAATAAATGTATTAGGAATGTTGATTTCTACTGAATTTTGTTGATTTTGACCAATTCCTACTAAAAACGAAGGTGATTTACTCACATTTTAGTGATGTTTCACCACTACGCTAGTGGCTTCATCAGACTGGCAACTCATCACATCAGACTGTTTCCTTTTATGGGTAACAGGAAGCACCATAGAGGGTGTGATGAGTAAATAAGGACGAGGGGGTCTACGCACTCAACAACATCTTTGACCAACTCATCACGCCCTCTATGGTGCTTCCTGTTACCAATAAAAGGAAACAGTCTGATGTGATGAGTTGCCAGTCTGATGAAGCCACTAGCGTAGTGGTGAAACATCACTAAAATGTGAGTAAATAACCTTTGTTTTTGGTAGGAATTGTTCAAAATTCACAACAGAAAATATATGTTGTGTCATAATAATGAGAATATTTGCTTCTTATTGTCTCTGTCAGGTGAGACAGTACTTTAAAGAGAATAGTCACAAGATGGTTTTAGTAATGACTCCTAAGGAGGATTTCAAGAAACAGACAGAAGAGGCTGAACAGCAGAAACTATCTGAGATGGTTGCCAGGTTATCTACCCAAGACAAAGAGAAGGTGTTCCAAACAGGTAAAATTATGGGAACATGCCATTTGTCCAGCCTTCCTTGATTCAGTAAATGAAAATGAAATTGAAACTGTTAATGTATACTTTTATACACTTCTCATCATTAGATTTAGAGATACAATAAAAACAATATCTAAATTACTGACTGGAGGAAGATATACAGACTATAGTCCAAAAAGGGTTGAAGTTAGGCCTAGGGTTTAGGGCATTTTAGGCTGGGATTCGGGATAGGGTTAGGTGAGGGTTGGGGTCAGTTTTAGGATTAGGGTCAGGGTTATGTTTAGGAATAGGGTAAGGGTTATGTTTAGGGTTAGGAATTAAGGCTTAGGTTGTAGGTTAGGGTTAGGATGAAGGTTATGGAAAAGATTATAGTTTATAATGACCCTTATTTGGGTTTTAGTTTTTGGACTAAGGACCCTTTGGACTATTGGCCTGTAACCAAAAGGCTTTGCATGAAAGAAACTTAATGTGAAACAGATTTTATTTGTATTTTTATGTCTTGGCTGGTAAAACTGCCAATTAGGGACATTTTCTGATCTATAACAGACAAGAGGGGACATCTAACATGTACCACATGGACTAGGGTAGACACTATATCTGCACCCATAGTAAAGTTGAAATTGCAACAAAAACTGGGATCAGTACCCATTTGGATAGCAAGAAGTATAACGTGTGTGCTCAAAATGTCCCCGGTTATGTGGACAAATAATGTGTGTGTCCCGGTTGTTATTTTTTTGTCCCTGATTGTAACACAAAACATATGGGATGCAAATGTATGTTTTTATTTATAATAATTTTAGAGATATCATAACACTATCCCAGAGGTTTGCTCAAAAATGAAAACACTATATGAGGAGTGTTAACCCTCACATTGTTTATCCTTGTTCATCCAACAAAATCTTTGTGTGTTAATATTTTTTGTTCACCCAACAAAATCTGTGTGTTAATATTTTTTGTTCACCCAACAAAATCTTTGCGTGTTAATAATTTTTGTTGAAAATTTGCAACAATGCTAACAAATTTATGTGTTCCTTTGATTAATAAAATTAGGCTCAAATGTTAATTTTCTAAAAACTTGCATGCTTTTACATCTTTTTCTTTCAGATATTTTGCATAACATAAACCAGTTTATTAAGTATGCTTATTTGTTTGTATTTTACTTTTAGGACTTGCATTAGCAGAGGAGCAGAACAAGGAAGAAGATTTGTCTAGTTTGCCAACACTCAGAGTGAGTGATATCAGTCCTCAGCTTGTCAGAACTCATTTTGACCTCACTAATATAGGTGAGTGTAACCTTAAGCCTTTTGCAAATATTCACAGGAATGGGTAAACTGTGTATCCAACCTAATGTTGTGAGCAAACAAGCTAAGGTCACCTGTACAAAATCTGATATGAACACATATAAGCAAAAAATGAACTTTGAGAAGATAAATCATTCAAATTGTCAATTGGTATTTTTGAAATGAAAAATTTGGCAAAAAACAAAGAAAACAACAGTATTAACGAAGTTGAAGCCCCTTTCGAATCCATGTAGCTAATTCAGATACTGTCAGTATCTAAATTACAGATTCATGTAAATTCCTTATTTTTTGTCTTTTAAAATACACAGCTTTCGACTGAACCACTAGCAGGCTATGTTTACATATTTATGACAATGACAAAGGTACCAAAATCTGAATTTTGATGATTTTTACCATCGTCTGGATGAGCATATAATACTATTTGAAGGTGTGAAATCTTCATAAGTTTTTTACTAATTGCTCAAGATGAAAAGAGATAGAATTTCGGATTGTTGCATTGATTTACAGTTGGCAGTATAACACAGAGTTATGCATGAATCTTGCTTTCATAGGTGGTGTACAAGTGCAATGCTGTCAGCAGCCTACCAATGGTATCACCTATTTCAGAGGGTTATCATCTATGAAAACCTTGCCAGATGAATTACTACCATATGTCCCACTATTTTGTGGGGTTATCACAAGGTAGGGAAGCATAAGTAGTGTCAAAGAGAGTCTAGCAGAAGTAACTTTTCATAAATATTGACAGAATTTTGAAGATTGAGTTTGTACCATTCCTAACTTGCTCAGTACACACAATTAATACTGATGTTGAATCCCCAGGTCTCTTAAATACTTGGTGGCAAAGTTATGAACCTTTTATATGTCTATTTTCTTATGTTTTTTATTGTTTTTTCTCCTATATTTCTGCTTTTGTGACCAATGCGTATCAATTTGAGTGTAGCCTCCAGCCTTATCTGTGACCCTGGCGTTGACTTCGCTTTTCAAGTCTTAGTCATTTTGAATTAGAATAGTATCTGTGGCAGCAATTTCAATAGAAATTTGTGCATAGCAGATTTATTGAATATTCAACATTCATGTGCACAATATCATCAAAACAAAATATTTACTTACGGACAAAATATTTATCAACAAAAACACTAATTACCACAACATTATTCCTATTCAATAAATTGGTAGACCACATGCTGTGCTCGAGATCACATTCCATAATTGTTCTTGTACTGTTGTCAATTCTACCAAATAAAAAATAAATAAATAAACCAATGAGATGTTTTGGAGCTACTTAATTATTTTGTGACAGCTATGAATAGGTTTGTGATTGACTTAATTACAGAATCAAACAACGGTATAATATTATTTTGGGTCATCAATATTTTTGTGGGCTTTTATTGTGAAAGTAACTACGAAAACCTTGAATTAAAAAATGTGCTCATGCAGAGTAAAGTCAAATGAATTTTCAATTTTATTTAAACTGAATAAGTCCATCAAATATTTGTAACAAAGAAAAATGAAAACAAAGCACTGGTATGTTTTTAATCCTTATTGTGTTTTTAATTTACAGACTAGGTGCTGGGGATATGAGTTTCCAAGAGTTGGCCCAGAGAGAAGAACTCAAGACTGGTGGATTGGGTATGGGAACACACTTAGTTCAGTATCATAGTGATGTCATGTCTTATGAACAGGTCAGTACAGTAAGAGTTTATTTTTCGCTCACCTTGAATGTTTTTGCTAGATCAAGTAGCATATTCAGCATGTGGTGATGCTGTGATACTATCTTGTCTACAATCAGGACAGTCCTTTCTGATAATGTTATCATATGATTGGCAGGATGAGGTCATAGAATGATGTTGATTTTTTTGTTGTTATTGAAATATCTACACTATTTTGACCGGGAGTGCTTTTGTTGACCTTTCTGCATCATCAACCAAAGAAAACAACCTAGTCAGATGCCATACTGGGCGATGCCATACAGGTGATGCCATATACAAGTTGTCAAAAGTGTTGCGACACTTTAAAGAAAAAAGTATATGAGACCCCTGTTCCCCTGATCAACGATGAATCCTGCAATATTACTCATTCTGCGTGTTTACACTGAGCACTCTGTATTTTTACCCGGTATTACCTGGTAACCCACAATCTGATTCAGGCAACAACCAGCACGTTTCTACTGATGCTTAAAATAAGGGTTGTGGTGTGTACCGGAAGTAATGAAAATATTTTCCTGACCCCACGCTGCTTTTAAGGTCACAAAGTGATACATAAAATGTACATTAAAGAAGTTCAACACCCAGCAACCGTTAACCGTTGTGTTTCCACTGACAGAAATACCTCATGAGGTGGATCACGGTTGCAGGGTGTCCACACCGCATCACTCTGAACCGATCTGTTTCCACATTAACCGGTACCACTCTAAACTAAACCACATTACCCGCCAACCGTTTCCCAGTAGAAACATGCAGATTGTTGAATGGTGTAATAGAGGAAAATTGGGATGTAAGGGAAGGGTTCAGCCATCGCATTTAAGCATGTTATAATAACGTAAATATAGTGCAATTTGTTTAAGCAACTTTTGACATGCATGTAGAGCACACAATGAGGAATATGTGAATATTTACACACATACTTACAAGATATACTCGCTAGCAGGCAAATTGTGAATCATAGCTTGCTTACTTGCTTATTTTGAGTGGCTTTCTGAACCACAAAAGTTCTCAATATCCTATCGCATTGCAGTTTGAAGGTCAAATGCTTCAAGTCCTGGGTAAGGGATGGTCTACTTGAGTTTCTTGCTTCAGGAAATCAACAATTCAGCTAATCATAGCAACTGGTTGAATATGTGACCAGCTCCAACAAAACCCGGAACAAGTCGCCAGGCATGTTTTTGAGTTATAGGCCTTTAAAGATGATATTCCCATAAAGATAATCAAATTGTAGAATTCTTAATTTCAGGGTATTTGACTGTGGGACTAAGTGGACTTTCAAATCCTTGAAAGTACTTATTAAAACAAAGTTTATTTAATCAATACTTAAATATTAAACTATGACAATCCCTATTCAATCCTGTGTAAGGCAGGAAACTAATTATCCCATTACTCAGAATAGAAATTTGACAAAAATATCAAGGTATCATTTACAAAATTTATCCCTATCTTTAAAGGTATTGATGCTATGTATATAACTTTTGTATCATTTTAAAACATTGTCTAGTGCTTACATTTTTATTCAAATAATGAAATGTTAAAAATGCGACTTGTTCCTGGTTTTGTCAGAACGGGTCACATGCAGAAACTGATAAGTTTGTTGAATGACTACTTGATTCCTTGTGTTTGGTTTACTTTCAGGGTGTGACTTTGTCTTCTTCCAGTCTGGATAGGAATCTACCTGATAAGTTTGCTTTAATGTCTCAATTGATTCCTTGTGTGTGGTTTACTTTCAGGGTGTGACTTTGTCTTCTTCCAGTCTGGATAGGAATCTACCTGATAAGTTTGCTTTAATGTCTCAATTGATTCCTTGTGTGTGGTTTACTTGCAGGGTGTGACTTTGTCTTCTTCCAGTCTGGATAGGAATCTACCTGAAATGTTTTCACTTTGGACAGAAATATTCAACAGGTAAGTATATATGTGACTCATTACTTATGTAAATTCAATCTGATATTTTGATTGGTCATGAATCAAAGAATTTGAGAAGGACCCATGTTTTTGATGCTTTTGTTTGAGGGAGGCAAAAACTCTGTAACCAGTAACGTGTTTGTAGGTGCCCAGTTCCGTCAGAATTTGTCAGAACGGGTCACATATATCTCATATTGGATATCAACTGGTCTTTAAATATAAGTTGTTTGTTTAAATAATCATTGGGTGAAAATAACAGGTAAAGAGGAAGGCACCAGAAAAGGCCATTTGTGTCCTATGACAATTAAGCTCATGGTATATGGTATGTTATTTTCCTTAATTTTTCCTGTTTCTTATTATAATGCCATAAATTGACAGTACTTTACCCTGCCACAACAAATTAAACCAATTTAGTTTGACATTTTGAGATTATGGTGAAGGCTGTGCTATATGCCTTCATTTACTTAAATAGTGATCAATTTTGTGGGCAGTGCTTTTCTCTTCATTTTCTTTCTTTCTTCCTTCTTTCCTTCGTCTTTGCCAAAAAGCCTCCGGTAAGGGTTAATGTCTTCAATCTTGACCATGACCAATGATCTCAACACAAAATCAAAATGAACCTCAAATTTTCAGGCACAAATTTGACCTTCATCAGGAGTCTGGTAACTCAAGATTGGGGCCGATACAAGTTACCAAGAGTGTATGTTAAAGTTTTGGGCTCTAGTACAAAGGTCTTCATTTTGTATTGAGATCATAAGTTTAAATGATTAAATATCAATTTTGTTGTTTTTGTTTTGTTGTAGACCCACAATGAGTGACAATGATCGTCTGTCAACATTAGTGCGTATGAGCGCATCAGATCTTGCCATGTCATTGGCTAACAGTGGACATGCCTACGCCATGAAGGGTGCCAGTAGTTCACTAACTCCTGTGGCTAGACTCAAGCAACTCATGGGTGGTATGACACAGGTAAAAATGTTAAAGGGTTAATTATTTTGAAACCCATACTCTCCCTGTATAATTGCTTTAGCTAAATCTTCCACAACTGGAGTGAGTATTTCAAATGGAAGTCTATTCTATTCGTAACTCATACTCCCTCTGCAGAAGACTAGCTAAATCTTCCACTGGGGAGTGTGTGGATATCAAATGGAATAGTTCAATAAGGAACTGTTTAAAATGTCTTGCCTAGCTAGGGAGGCAGGTGTATGGGGAAGTGTGACCTCTATAAAGACTCAAATTAATGACACAGTGCAGTGGTACTGCAGTACTGGTACTGCACTAGTACTCCCCTGGTACTGCTCAGTACCAGCCAAGTACAGAGGCAACGGTGTACCTTTGCAGGCGGCTGTCATAGGAATCTGGTAGTGTCGGTTCATTGACATCTCTTTTGTCATATCTAATCCATTGAGCTCTCTATTGCTTTAACCTCTCTCTTGTAATACAAGTGCCTGCATCTTTCATTATAAATTGATATACTCCCTTTAATTTGTCACATTACTACATTTTGAATTCTTTTTTATCAGGTCACTTTCATGAAAGGCATTGCTGAATGTGAGGATATGATGGAAACCATGACAAAGCTTAAACAAGTGGCAAGCCATCTTCTTAATAAAGAAAATATGAGGTAACACAAACCATGCAGTTTTTATATTCAGGGGTTTAATCATGTTTCACCGTTGTTCATCACCGTTTAACATGGATCCACATGATGGTTTACTGTGTGAGGGCAGCTCTGAACAACGGTGAAACATGATTGCATCCCTTTCAACAAGGAAAACAAGCTAAAGATGAGTATTTAAAAGAATAAAACCACATAATGAAATGTCAATGTTAAGTCGCTTCCTCAAAAATAATCAATTCAACATACGCACACATGTTCCAGGCATGAAGAATTTTATGTGTAATGTGTATAATGCATATGCGAGCTTCCGTTATATTGCGTTCGTGTATACACTACTGTACAAGTGTGGATTCATCACTGACTAACAACAGTTGGCTCCTGTACAAAGATATAGGAAGAGTTGTTTAATAGTGATTTCATGGTGGTTTTGTTATAACACTTATAACATTTGCATGGGATAGCCATCATTTAGATTAAGGTCATGACTTTCACAGGATTTCAACTGGAATACCCAATGTGACTAACTAGGCAAGTCAAATTTTTTAATTTGTTTCTGTAAACTTTTGTGTGTTTTTTTTAACAGGTGTGCAATAAATTCCAGTCCAGAATTTATGAGTTCTGCCTTATCAGAACTTGAATCATTTCTAGAAACATTACCAGGCCAAGCTGGAAATAATGAAGCAATGTTTGTCAAGCAGGTAAGCCAATTTTCAATAATGGTAGTTTCAAAAGTTATATTTTAACTGATGTCAACATTGTTCATGAGTCAGAATTTAGATCAAGTTTTCTTGATTAACATCTTTGATGTCAAGTAATACATGTTGATTTAAACATTTACACTCCTGATCATGTGATACAGCAGTTTAGAAAAATATTTTGTACAGAGATAAAGGAGACCCATAGCTATTCATTTGTACCACACACAGGGATGTAGGAAGTTTAGCATGGGAATCATTGTGTTTAATACAGGCTGTATATCAAATTGATTGATACCCATCAATTTTGATATTTACTGAAAAGCCTGCCTCATCCAATGTAACGTTAGATACTCTTGAGATGTTAAGAATGTATAGTTTATGACTTTTTATGGCAATTAATCTACAAATTATTTGGATCTTCTGTTGAATTTTGATGTGTCAGACTCAACCATTATCAGTGAAATACTTTGTTTCCAATTTGCTTTCAGGCATGTGGTTTTGTACCATCCCAAGAGAGGAATCACTATGAGCTTCCATTCCCTGTCAATTATATGAGCAGAGGTATTCAAGCTGTGCCATATACACATCCAGATTTCCCAACGTAAGAAACCAAGATACAAATGTTACTTCTGAGGGGTGAATGAGGCTGGATATTTTTTAACCTTTTGATTATGCTCAGTGCATGGTTGTAACGATTAAAAAAAATGTGTCACTTTAAATGAAATGTGGAAATCATCACTTTTTAAAAGATAACAGTGGCACATCCAGGCCTGTTTCAGGAAGTGCCCAGCAGGTGTTTATACAAAAATATTTGAAAGTTTATGCAAAACCAGCCTTTTGTGGTGTATAGCAGTCATGCAGTCTGAGGCTCCCAGTTCCGGATACGCCCATGGATATCTTTTGTCAATCATAGGACACATTCTTAAAGTCTAAAAAAAGTGAAGGCATGATACCAACTAATTGCTGAGATAACCTTATAAAATTGTCAGTCTTCTGAACCATTATTAATAATTGTATTGTCCCTTTGCACGGTCATCTCAAAGCGAGGTTCTACCGCAAAGTGAGTGGTGTGTGTGTGCATCGCCGGTCACACGCATGCTTTAATTACTGCATGACGCTTTGCAAAAGCACCCGGCGCATTGCTAGAAAAGCGTGAGAAATAAAAATGCACTTTTTGCGCATGTGTTTGCAGGGAGAACCTCATTTTCGTAGCAAGATGGTAGATCCGTGCAAATGCGAACAGTGTTAAGAGAATCAAATGCTACATTATATATGTTGATATGTCACTAGTTGGTTACTTTTAGGAGTCAGTAGCTTGATATAAACGGATTGTTCCATGCCTATTCTCGGACTTCCGTTTTCTCTATATTAGATATATAGGATATAGGCCTGGGAAGCAAACCAGGGACTGCTGTATTTCAAATCAAATCTCTTACCAATACACCGGTGAGGAATGGGCTGCCACAGTTTCAATTATTTTAATCGATATCACTTGAAATATCAATGTGATATCAATGTTCACCCCCATCAACTGCAGGAAAGTGCCAATTATAGGAATGGTCTACAACTGCTAAAATTAAAAACTAAATAGAGACTTCCATTTCTTTTACAGGTTGAGAATCCTTGCTCGTTTGATGTCAGCAAAGTTTTTACATAGGGAAATCAGGTATGTACATCTTCTCAATATTCCAGTCTGGGCATTATTGGGAGAACGGGGTAGTGTAGTGGTAGTGGTCTTCTCAATTGTTTTTCACTGCTGCGGCCTGGGTTCAATTCCCTGCGCTGCCACATATGAGTTTGGTTGCCGATCCATGCTTGTCCTCACAGCCTTTTTTTTTTTTTTTCGGTTTTCCTCTTGCTTCTAAAATTAGACTTGAATATTGTTTGTATTTAAAATCCTTAATTTTTACCCTCAACTAATTTGCTTTAATATTCTGCTGCATTTAAAATTCATGGGCAATCACTTTTAAAAATTGACAGATAGAGATCTGCAAGTAATAGGCAATTTTTCACATGTCTCGTTCTGTTATATTTCATGTACAAAATAATGGTATATTATGTGTGGCAAGTCAAGCCTGTTTGGTTGCAGATGTCCTGAGAGAGTTGTGATGTATCGCCCACTTTGTTACACCCACTGTTCTTCCAAGAGCACCCTTGAGGAAGGAATTTCAAATGTGTATATATAATTGAAATGCTGATGAAATTTCTTACTGTATCAATTTTTAGTGTGTTAAAAATCTTTGATTGTTTTATAATTTGAGAAATATGTTTATTTAATTCAAATACTAAATGATGAATTTTCTTGTTATGTAAATTCTATTGTGTCATAAATCTTAAACTATGTAAATTATTTAGTTTCCAAAACATGTCTTTTATGCTGTATTTTGGCAAGTATAATGGAAATCTGAAATCTTAAGTATCTTTCTTGAAAAAATTCTGAATTCTTAATTTTATATTTGATAAAAACAATTTGTAGTTAAATTTGATGTGCTGTGTTGGTTATGTATTTTATAATATGTATTTTATAATATGTAAAATATGGGTTAGTTTCCCCATTTTAAATTCATGATTGTGTATGCTTATATATTTATGTATCCTATGTATTTAACTATTTTGTTTCATTATTTTGATGTATTTTAATGTATATTTTATACATGGAAGAACAGAGGATACCTTAAAACATCCACTGAATGAGTAACCCAGGCAAAAGAAGAAATAAAACAAACAAACAAACAAGGAATTTGAATCCAGCACTCTGTTTGGACAGTTCCAGGTGAAATCATGCACCTTCGATAGAATATGTGACCTTAATCTCTCACACAGGGGGTGTAGATTTCAAATGGACCCACCCATTCAGGTAACCCCATTTGAAATTCACATTCCCTGTGTGAGCGGCTGATTAAGGTCATGTAAAATTGCTCCTAAATATAAAAAATAACAATATAATATGCATGTAGTTCAAGAGGCAACATTTTTAATTAATTAATTTTAATAACCTTAGCACCACTAATATTTAATCATTCTTATCTTTGTTTACCTTCATATATAGGGAGAAAGGTGGTGCATATGGAAGTGGAGCTAGTATGGGCACAGATGGTGTATTTAAATTCTATTCATATAGGTGAGTAATATCAAACCATATCACACTTAATATGATGCAGGTAGTAATTACAGCATTCATAGAGGATGTACTTTCAAGGAGGAAAAAGTTCCTGGAAGGCTGACCTTAAGGGTTGACTTGGTATTATTGGCCGAAGCAGCCAAAAATTTATTTTCATTAGCTATACACACTTAGATAGCGAGAACCAATCGGAGGAAATGTTAGAAAATGCAAAGCATGCATTATGGATATAAGCACGGGCGCGCCCTCCGCATACTATGCGCAGTGCTTTTGGACACATTCATTTTTCTTGTGGGTTGATGTATTTATATTTGCTTGTATTTTCCAACATTTTTAGTGTCAATTTTGTTATAAGATAGCAAAAATCATTTTTTTTCCTCTTGTATGAAATAGATTAATAAATGCATATCACTTGTACTGAGATGTTGATCGTCTAATGCACTTCCCCTTGGGGCTCATGCATTATTTTGTACAATTTCACTCCCGACAAGTGATAACGCATTTATTAACCTATAAATGTTACTGAAAAATAACACTTTGAAAGTTTTGCAAAATTTCATTCTATAAATCATATACTTTAAAAACTTGTTGTGGGATAGGCTTTTACGACGGGAATTCATAACAATTAGTGGGTTTTTAGCGGTTCGCCATCTGACAAGTTTAGAACTGTCAAGCTTTCGTCAGGAGTAGCTCTGACTTCTTCAGGACAAAGTACCTAAGAATGAGACATGTAGACCGCCCCTTGTCTACTTATGACTCTGAAAAGAGTCGTTCACTGAAGACTGCCCTTGTCAACAGAGAACAAGGAGATCTCGCCTATCTGCTAATATAAAGGTTTTGGTGGCTCTGAAAAGAGCCATTCACTGAAGACTGCCCCTTGTCTACAGAGAACTAGCAGATCTCGCCTATCTGCTAATATAAAGGTTTTGGTGGCTCTGAAAAGAGCCGTTTGCTGAAGACTGCCCCTTGTCTACAGAGAACTAGCAGATCTCGCCTATCTGCTAATATAAAGTTTTTGGTGGCTCTGAAAAGAGCCATTTGCTGAATGACCTCTACCAGATATCCTAGAATAAAGTGATAGATGGACCATATTCAACCTAATTGGTGCTCTTTGAGCTTAAGTCAGTTAATTATGGGGGCGCTTTATATTAAAATGATGAAATACAAGTCAACATTGTGAATTGACACACATAATCAATAACAATACAGTGCATCTGAAGGCAAAATCATCAATATCTTAGCTGGAAAATTTAGATGGTTATTTTATTTTGGAATTAAGTTGTACAGGAATATTGAAATAGGGGCTCTTAGACAGTTGTCCCAAGGAGGCGCTTATTATAGGGGAGGGGAAATATTTAGGTCAAATACGATAGTCTTGTTTCTACCTGTAACTTTCAATTGACTGTCTAGACTTCACAAACATTTATAAATAATCTCACAAAGACAACATCGTGGGTGGAGTGCTAGACTTTAGTAAGTGAAGTAGAATGTAATAGCTGCCATTTGCAATAAAATGTACTTACTTTGGATCAGTAACACATGAAGAATGCTAACTACATGTAAAGGCAATATCTTGGGTTAGCTTAGAGGCCATCAGGAAAAGTAATACAGACCATTAACCATTAACAATGGGGGTGGTGCTGCAAATAATAGGTGCTTTACACAAGGCAGCTATTACATTCCACTGCACTTACAATGGTCTTGCACTTTGCTTACAAAATACATGTAAATATCTGGCACAACAGAAAATACCGAGTTGAGATGCAAAACCAATATAAATATCAATTGAGATCAAGGCAAAGATAACTGGTCAAATTTCAAGAAACTGACAAGTTAATATATGCACTACTTTTGACCATAGTTAACAATAATTTACTGTGGAATTCTTAAAACAGGATGTCAGTTTAAAGCAAGCATTAGGCTATTCTGTTTGAAACCCCTACCCCCTTGTGAAGGATTTTTGAATTGCAACCAAATTAAAAAAATTGAATGATTCTAGATCCAACCAATTTCATCCATAATGAGTGATAAAGGTGTGGAAGATTTTGGAATTTTGTCCAATTTTAGGCTAATTTGTGACCTGCTCTGACAAGACCAGGAACAAGTCACATTTTTGACATTTCATGATTTGAATAAAAATGGATTTAATCAATTTCAGCTTGAATTTAATACAAAAATGTAAAAACGTTCAGCTGGAAAGTACAACAGGAATTTAGATGGCTGTGAAATCTTCCACAGTGGGTGTGTGGATTTTAAACAGAATAGTCCGTTATAGGGCCAATGTCGTGACGGTTGGCCTTAACTCAAAAAGTTTGAAAATTCTGTTTATCTGCATTTGCAGCCAAACTCCTCATATATAATAAACCTGTGTGTTGTTGCTTTTAGCGAAAGCATGTGCACTTTCCATGCTGAGTAATTTGTTTTGGAGTTCTTCTTGCAGTTCAGAATTCAGCAGCAATTTTTTCTAATGATCATCTTTGGGGTGTGGAACTCCAGAGTAATAAAATCATGCTGTAATAACATTATGTGGTTTGTGTATTTTATTACATGCACTACGAGCACTATTTCAGCTGTTTTGATTGACTATAATATTATATATACCGACTTATGTGTAGCTAAAATGCTATGCATAATGCACAGAACTAATTTCAAGTAAAATAAAGACATTCATTCATTATTTATAAAATAGCAATAGGAATGTGCTTTACCAATTTGACATTTATATCCAACAACATTCAACATTGTCTTACAGCCATCTGGTAAAACCCAATTGCATCACGACTTGCCATTTTATCTTGTACCATCCAATCTCTTACCATTTGGCCATCTTTGTTTCAGAGGGACATTGTATTGTTGAAAGTACTATACATGAAGTACATTAATAAACCTCATTTGTATCTATATCTCCTCTCAAACACTTGTGTATTAGTAGGGATGACCATGAAAATTTTAAGTTTCTCCTGTATTGTAGAATCATACCTTATATTAAAGAGCTCATTAAATGGAGCATTTCAGTCTTTGAATAACCTCAATAGGATAAATGGTTCTGAAGTAATAGCCAATTTTATATGCGTGTTTTGAATAGGCAGTTTGGACAGATTATGGACACCAAGGAAAAATGGCACAACATTGAATAATTTCCAGTTTCAAATTCAGTATTTTCAAAAAACACCTTTTCAGTAATCCTCGAAAATGGATTACATGATTTATACAAATACATTTTCATAAATGCATTCGGAGATCTGGTCTTATGAAATTGCCTTTTTGTTCTATATTTCTTTGTACAAATGTTAGATGGCAGTCATGAAAGAAAAATTATGAACAAATTTGACCAATAAAATGTATCACCAAATTTTGACAACTTGTTATTTAAGTCACAAAACATGTAATAAAGTTGCATTTGTAGTGATGATTTTTTTGTGGGAGGTTTCCGAATTTTGCATCCAAGGCCCAAAAATTATCAGTCCAAAAAAGTGCAAAATTCGGAAACCTTGCATAAAAATGCGTCACTACAGATCAACTTAATTACATGTTTGTTTACTGAAATAATAATAATAATAATAATACATGGGATTTATAAAGCGCCCTATGATGTAAAAACAGCCTCAAGGCGCTGCACAGAATCTTAAAACTACATACACTAATACAAAATCAACTAGGGCCTACATGCTGAACAAAATAGTACACATGAAAAATAAGCATATGATAAAACTCATTATACACACCTTAATATACTAAAACATTAAATAATATACAAGTTACACAATCAATAAAATACCGTAAGCTTGACCAGCAAACTACCGGTATATAAAATTAGTCTACACTCTGGAGACACATGTTTAAGAAGTAGCAAAATGAATAAGATTAAAGAACAAGTTGTCAAAATTTGGTGATACATTTTTTACACATGAGACTCATCCATGCGCTCAGTTTCTCATTGAGTGTTAGACATATGAACTATGTGACTGTTAATGACCGTTAGCTGAAGTGAAATCTACAGTATATCTGCATCAAAATTTGATTTTACTGCAAATTTTCTCTAAATTCCAAGTTATATTGGATGAGTCAAGTTTTGTATATTATAATAATAATATTGAACCAATTTCATGTGCAATATTAAGATATTACCATGGTCATTGCAGAGTACATTGTGCATGGTACTGCATAATTCTGAATCCGATTAAAGAGGGTCTAAATTTCATCATCCAATATGCACCCCTAAATAGTAATGAAATTTTATGAAATTGCACATGTAATTAGATAAATATATATAGTATAGTTTACAAAAAGTTTACTCACCTAATATATCTTGGAATTTGGAGAAAATTTACAGTAAAATCACTCTTTTATACAAATAACCTGTAGATTTCACTTTAGCTAGCTGTGGACGAAAAATTATGGGTAGTTGAAAGAATAAACTCAGCTTTAACAGAGGGGGACTTCCTGTCAGCTGATTGGCCAAGTTGTAGATATATTGAATGATATTTAGGGGTGCATATTGGGACTTTTTCAAAACATGTTTTTGCCTATCTGACAAACAGCCTGAAATTACCTTACGAATCCAGTGGTGACATCAGATTAATTTAAAAATGCTCAATTTTGGAGAAAATCATCAAAATTTATGTTAACCGTAACTAATTATTTATTTAGTACAAATTTAATTCTGATTGATTTTTAAAAACTAGGTATGAAAATCTAGGATCCGTTTTTGTATTTTTTTAAAATTTTTACCATCTTTTAGAAACTAGCGATCACCCGTCTTTCGCGGTCAGAGTCTTTCGCGGTTTGTAAATTTTGTATATTTTGTGTACATGTAAATGTTTTATTTAATGTGATTAATGGTATGAGAGGAGATTATCTTTTAGAAATATAATATTTAGTATCCTTTCCATGTAAATCAATGGCTTGAAATTGCAATAGATCATGAACCGTCTTCTTGCCACCATATCATATCCACTGTGAGAAGTCTTGCCCCTGTTTAATGCTGGCCGCCCTGATATTTAAGATTTTTATGCATTTACAGTACTTTTTAGCCCATTTTGAACAATTTTTGTTGTACCTTTTAGCCCACTTTTTACCATTGTCATCCAAGCTTGCCCCTCCCCACCTTGAAATGAACCTTGCTTCCCCCTGCAAAAGTCCTGGCTACATCACTGAGCAGATACTTTTATTCACTTCCCTCTTGGCCCCCTGTGGTATGCTGGCTGACCTGATATTTAAGATTTGTATGCACCTACTTGTTGTACTTTTTATTTGTTAGCCCATTTTGGATAAATTTGTTGTACTTTTTACTTTTTAGCCCATTTGTGACAATTCCCCCCCCCCCTGACAAAGTCCTGGCTGCACCACTGTGCAGATGAAACAATTTTATTCACATTTCCTTACACTCTGTTTCATATAAAGTTATGATAATACAATGCTGATAACATAGCATTACCACAAAGAGCAGAGTAGGCCTATTCATGGTAAATAAAATTCAGTGGTTTGAAAGGCAAATAGGCAATTGGACCATGTTATAATTAGCACAATAATTATAATTGCTTACAAACTAATTCAATAAACAAACACTCTACTGTTCCATAAAAACAGACTCTGTTGAACCATGGAAATAGTAGATAACTACTTTTTCCATGGTTGAACACAGAATACATGCTAATGCTGACAAATTAGTTGAATAAACAATAGATGTTAATTGAGTTTCTACTGTGTCATGTAATAGTTGCTTCTACTGTGTCATGTAATAGTTGAGACTACAGGCATACTTAAAAATTTCTTTCCCCGACCCCAACTTCCTTTCTTTCTTTAAATAAATTTTGGATTTTTTATAAATCCAAAATTGATTTTTTATTACTTCCTACCCCCCGAGTATCAAATGGTGCATCCCTTATAGGTATGAGATGTTCATGATGGCAATCTTGACCTACAAAAAGGACATTATGAGATGTTGACAATCTTCCAAAAAGGACATTTCATCCTTTTGAGTAAATGTTGACTTTATTGATGTGTGACTAATTAGGTGTTCATACACAGTCCCTGGTATTATATAATACTGTGTGATTGTATAATAGGTAATTCAATGACCATCCAGACTACAGGCATAGTATCTTCACACCAATGCCAAAACAGAAGGCCAATTTCAGGCTATTTCAGGCTATGTCAACATTAGTGTATTGTGTTGGCGTGAAAAGTTTGAGCATGCAGTGCGCTACCAGTACCTTTGAAACTAATTAACATAATTTGACACCCTTAACGTAAACAAAAACAAAATTTGACGTTTTATTGGGGTGCGGACAACTTTACTCTACATAGCGCAAAAATCCGTTTTCGAAATAATGTAAAAACGTAGAAGTTTTAGCCTTACCAATTCGAAAAACTCAGTAATTTATTATAGATATTTGATACAAATGGTTGAAATTTGACAGTTTCAGGCTAATTTAGGCAATACTGGTGTATATTTTTGTTTTTTGACGGAAATTTAAAAAAATGAAAAAACGGCTCTAAGAGGATTCTATAATGAATCTGTTAGCTTGAACGAAAAATTGAAAACATGCACGAAAATGAACACGTTTTAAATCGCCGTTTTGTATCAAAAGTGGCAGTAGACAGCAATCAAACAACCCATGTTTTCAAATGAGATCATCTTGATTCCTGCAATTTGCGCAGCTTGTAGTCATAATTAAGATACACCTTCCATGCACGTTTTCCGAAAATCCAAGGAATATTTTCCATAAAAAAGAGGAATAATTGTTTGTTAAGCCGTATGAAATTCCCGGCCGGCCATGTTTTCGATCATGTTTTGTTGGCAGCACCGCGCGAGATACACTGTCAGGGTGAATCGCGCTGGGAAACGCATGCGGCTTGCTGCGTTTTTTGCGTCGGGCGCGAGGCAAAAATATGCGCTCGTTGGCAACAAGATTAGCAAGATTTCCCCCCATTGACCATGTGGACGATTTCAGATGGAAAAGGGTGAAACATCATAATTAAAAATTGATAGAAGTTTGTTAAAAATTTTAAAAGCCAAAATTTTTCAGTTCAAATTTTAAGTACACAGACTAATGAATATAGAATTTTTAAAAACTGGAATTCGGCATTTTTAAAACAAGCCATGATTCAGACCAACCTTAATTCCAAATAGCATATATAACATGTACTGACCCATGGCATTTCTCACACATGATAGTTGATGTAGGTCATGGGTACTTTTCAACACAAACAGGGGCTAACCTGGAAATGGTCGCTATGAGACCCCTTAAGCTGAATTTATACACAATAAGTGATTTTCACACAAGTTTCCTTTTGACTTGTACATAAAATAAAATGCTTATGAATATACTTTCATGTTATTTTTCAGGGATCCCAATTCCATCAATACCTTGGAATCATTCAGTCATTCTGTTGAGTGGGCAATCAAAGGAGACTACACACAACAAGACATTGATGAGGCCAAACTATCCATATTTTCAGCAGTAAGTGATCATAAATATTGTATTTGTACACATAATGTACATTTTGTTGCATACCAGGGAAATGTTACTATCAGAATGTTTTGATGTGATGTATTTTGGTAATTTACCAAAACCAATGTATAAAGATATTTGACTAGATTGTTACCTATGCCAGTTCTGATGGCCTCTGAGGGAAAACTTACCCAAGGATAACTCAGCTGAAATTGCATCAAAATCCATATAGACCTATTATTCATCTTTACTCATGAACACATTACTCATGGACACATATGAGTAGAAGTTACATCAATGGAGACATTCAACTTGTAGCGTATCTGTGTGTTATTGCACAACTAAGCTACACGAGGCATTGTTGCTCAAGTGTACCCCACTAATTCAACAAAGAGATTCTTTCCTTTTAAATAGGCAAATTATATGCAGTTGGTGTTTACAAATCTGGATTTTCTTTGCTTGTGTTTATAAACTAGAGCGGTTACCACACCAAAGCTGAACCACGGTACTTCGGCAGTATATTGTGTTATACCATTTGTCACGCGGGGGTTCATACCTTCTTTGCATATGTGAAGAGGACCCAAAGAAGGAATATTGACCTAAGTCTTATAACAAAGTGTCACCCCTGGTGGGGAAATTTTTTTTATATTCTGTACTTTTTTCTCTTTGATTTGACACCACTCAGGGGGGTCATACTTTCTTGGCAGTTCAAGATATATAAAAAGAACCCACAATTATTGACTCATGTCTTTTGAGGAGTGTCACCCCTGTTTGGGAAATTATTTTAATTATATTTTTTACTTTTTTGTCTATCATTTGACACCACTCAGAGGGTCACACCTTCTTGGCATTTCGAGATATCTAAAGGAAGTAAGGAAGTAAGATACACTCATATAGGCTGATACCATTTCATGGTTCAGGAAAAACATTACATACGTATCAATAAAGCTCAATTCCTCAAAAGAAACAACGCTTAGCGTACACAGCCACGGTAAGTGTCGGTGACCCAACTTCATCCCCTACTTAAACCCCCCTCCCATTTTGGCATCTAAAGAAAGCTCAATTTTTTCTTATAACCCCAGTAAACTTTACACCTAAGGAATGTTTCCTTTTGATGTAAGAACAAAGAAGTGATAGCCTTATCCCCCATGGTGTTATATGGGCAATTGTGATACATGATTTTGCTTCTAAGATCTAATATCTTAGAAAATCAGCTCAAAACTAAATCTTGATTGTGTTGGTGATAGGTCTCATTGTTATGTAATGTCTACAGAAAACATCATGGGCTGTAGTGCCTTGAGAGCAGGGGTCGCATTTAAGGAATTTGCGCGTCCAGGGACTCCTTATTTTTTGATTTTACCCATTTTAGACTCCTTAAATCTCAAGTTGAAAGTGACCAAAGGGTCCGATAAAAACTATATGGACTCCTTAATTTCACGATGCACGGAGGCATAAATCATCAATTAAAAATAAAAAAATAAAAAGATCAGTAAATCTTTTGAATCACCAAAGGCCAACAACACTAATTATTTTACTGGAATATTTGACAAGTTCAGAAGTTTAGAATTTCGGACAGATGGACTCCTTAAATTCTCACCGGACCCCATAAATGTTGGTTTTGCAGGTACCAAAGGGTCCAGAAAAATTAAATTGGACCCCTTGATTTTTTGTGCTCGTGCTACCCCTGCTTGAGAGGTGACTAAAGATAATTTTCTGAGCTGTGGCAAATAATTCTCAAGAAGCATAATTGGCTTAATTGCTGAGTAACCTTATCACATCAAGAGTTTGGCCATTCGTTTTGAAATCCATACACCCCCTATGGAAGACATTATCTTAATCTTCAACGCAGGGAGTGTGAATTTCAAAAAGAGTCTGAAATAGTTCATTTACAATGCATTATGGACATATATACATGTAGCACATTATAAGTTAATAATTAAATAGTGGGTCTGATTTTTTCAAGGATTTACATCTGATACGCAAATTGTCAGTAATTTCATTCTTTATATTTACAAAACTTTTAGGTTGAATGTACATTGTAATAAAATATAGCAATATTTAAGGGAACAAACCAAAAGATCGATGACGTCCTATAAACGAAAGTTTCGTTTAAGGGGGAGGGGGTAAAAATACTTGATTACGTTTGTACAAAAACATCGGTCAGAAGAATGTGTCTTTATTATTATTATGTCAAAATTTTCAACATTTCATTATTACGTTTCTGGTAGGGAGGGAGGGGTTGGCTGAGAAACGAAACTAGTTACGTTTATAGGATGTCATCGATCTTTTGGTTTGTTCCCTAAGGAATTGGATAGCAATGTTTGCACAGTATTTTTTATAGAACCTGGGAGCACATCAGACACACCAAGAAGACCTAACATTTGTAGGTCTTTTTGGGAAAAATGTATATCTTCAATGCAAAAGGTCAAAATATTCAAATCATAGTCAGCTTTTCCTTCAAAAAATGAAAATTGTTTGATATCATCAGGATATTTTTGCAAAATATTTTGCAGAATGCAATTTGGTGTGTCTGGTGTGCTCTCATGTCCCACAATAAATACTGTTGCTATCCGATACGGATTCTTAAGGGCAGGTATAGGTTACATACCACTAATGGCCTGGGTGATACAAGGAAATACAAGGAGTAACTATTTATTTGCATGGCATTTGAAAAGACTGTATTAAAATCGCTGAAATTGATAAAGTTATATAGCCAAAAAAGTACTTTTTAGGGTTTTATGCTTCAAAATGGTATATTTTCTCTCATTATATGACATTTTTCTTGTAAAAGTACCAAAATTCATACGCACTGCTTCAGTTTTTAGTAAATATTCGCCCTATCATATTGTAAGTTTCAGCTTTCAGGACGCACTGCCATTTTAAGGTGTTTACGGTTCAGTGCGTTAAAACGAGAAAATTCTCAAGTCAACCTATGTTGAGTTTTTGATCATTTGGCATCTAAATCATATAGTTTCACTTGATATTAGTTGCATTTAACTTTGAGAGTTCTGAATATGAGAAAATTCCACCTGAAATTAGCCCCTTTCCCATTGAAACCTGTGTAATACATAATTAGTGGTATTTAACCTTATAAAGGGCAGCAGGAAAGGAATTGATAAAATGAAATGAAATGTACAAGTCTACAATATTGTCTCCATTTCATTGTGAATATTTCGGTGTATTCGATGTACGTAATGGTTTGACACACGATCTATAGTAGCATACAAAAATGGATTGAGTACAGAGTTGATCGGTAAAGCAAATGCTGTAATCCAGGGGATCCATTCAGAGGGGAGTTCCGCAACTCCTGTCTGTGCTAGAATACCCAAGAGGACAATAGGAAACCAACATGTGAGGTCAGTCAATGCGATAGCACCCATCTTTAGAGCCATTTTGATATCAGTTGTAAGCAAAGCAAATCCTGATTTCCAGATGTATATGAATAAGATTATGTAACATATTGCGATCATTAAACATAACAGGAAATTAAACCCAAGAAAGAGACCAATTGAAAAATAGTTTCCTATTTGTGAACCAGTTTGTGTAAATGTTTGCAAATGCAAATGATCATCTTGTCTATTGAAGTTGTAATGTATGGTAATGCTGTCGTACTCTCTTCTGTATATTTTACTTCTTACTAATGGTAACCCAATGCATACATCAGAAAATTGATATAATTTATCATCATTGAAAATTGCAGGTACTATGCTTAATACAAGAGCAGTAACCCAAGCAAATGTTGCCAGCAATACTTGTGTCTTTTTGCCAAAAAGCTTGTGTGTTATAAAGATTTGTCTAAATGCCCAAAGTCTATCCACAGCTATAATGGTTAAAAAAAGAAGGGATGCTTCACTTGATAAGACTGATAGAAATCCAGTTACTTTGGAAAGCATACTGTTTCTCCATAGTGTAGCAAATGTAGGAAAGTACTCATTATAATATTGATCAACCGATGCAATTACTAACAAATACAGACCCATAAGTAAGTCTGCCACAGCTAAATTTGTGATAAAAACAATTTGCTTCACTTCTTTTTGATCTGCTGATTTAGACATTATTGTTTGACAACCCCAAATAAAAACTAATGTGTTTGCAAGCAAAGCACAAAAGCCAAAAATCCACATACAGAACTTAACTCCAGTAGAGGGAAGAAGTTGCTTACATGTCAAGTAAGGAGTTTTTTCATTTCTTGGAACACATTGAGACTGATTTGATGGTTCAAGAAAGCAACATGTGGCAGGGTTGTCCACACTAAGATAGCCATTCTGCAGAGTCATTCCTGTGAAAGAGGATTTAGTTACCCTTGTTAAATCATTATAATCGAGGGCTAGATGTTTAAGTTTGGTCAAACCAAACAGGGATCTACTGTGGATTTGATTCAATTTATTATCTTGAAGGTCCAGAACTTTCAAATCAGGCAAATTTACAAACTGATATGGATAAAGTTTGTTAATTTGGTTTGCATAAAGTGATAATAGTTCTAATGGCATTCTATGAGATTGGTGGAAGAGATCTTCTGGTATTTCAGTCAACCTGTTGATACTAAGATATACAAGGTGTCCCATAAAAAGGTTACATGTAGAAAATGAACCGCATTTTGTAATGGTACAACAAAACAATGTCAAATTTTCAGATATTCTTTACGCATCCTTCTTGCACTTGTGTGCAAAGTTTCAACTATGTATCCTAAAAGTAACTTAACTTATGCGTGCGAGATGGCAGGGGTGTCAAGAGTGGCTATAACCATCAAAATATCGCACATCGAAAGTTGAACACAAGCACGAGTTGTTTTCCTTTTTTCTTTGATACCTTTATTTTCCCCTTATTTGTTAATGGTTGAATTTATTGCACAAAAGAAACATATTGACAAGTTAAATATTGTACACTCAAAATAAATCAGTTTAAGCGCTTCTGGCTTCTGGCTCTTGTTGATAACAAATAAAGGAAGGTGGTCATTAGAGAAAAACGTGTTTTTGGTGACGGCGTTTTTGCACGCTCTGTCATCTCCATGTCATCAACATAGTTATGATAGTGAAACTTCTAATAATCTTAAATCGCTGCTCTGCTGTGTTATGCTGTGCAAAATCATTGTACATTTCTGACTGAACTCTTGAAGTTTGATTCTCTGTTCATCAGAATAAAATACTGCAATCTGCCATGCTATAGCTGGGCCTACTCAAATGCCCTCCAAATGCGCTTGGGGTTGTGACGGTAGTAATGAACCTCGTGTTGCATTATGTCACGTAAACAGCTTGCTCAGGAATCATGGGTGGAATGCGGGATAACTACGTCAGTTGTGAACATGACATTCACGGGGATACTAGTAGAGGGTACATAGATTATGTCATAAAAAGAAATTTCAAATTTGTTAACATTAACATATATTGTTTTCAAAAATCTACATGTAACCTTTTTTTGGGACACCCGGTAGTTCTCTTAAGTGTGTGAGGTCTTTAAACAGAGAAGGAGTGAATGTGTTAAGCGTATTATAATTGAAGATTAGATGTGATATATTGTCCAATGTGTGACCTGATGGTAATGCTTCAATACTATTGTTACTTAGATCCAATGTTTCTAACTGTGTCAACCCATAAAAAAGGTCAATTTGAATCTTTTTCAAGTTGTTGTCACCGAGAACAAGCCATTGCAAGGATTGTTGATCTTGAAATACACCAGATGGTAATGATTCAATACTATTGTTACTCAGATCTAATGCTTCTAACTTTGTCAACCCATAAAAAAGGTCAATTTGAATCATCTTGAGTTTGTTGTCAAACAGCCAAAGCTCTTGCAATAGGTGAAGATCTCTGAATGCACCTGATGGTAATGATTTAATGCTATTGTTACTGAGATCTAATATTTGCAACTTTGTCAAATTGTAAAAAAGGTCAAGTTGAATTATCTTTAGTTTGTTGCAACTTATATCAAGCTCTTGCAATAATTGAAGATCTTTGAATACACCTGATAGTAATGATTCAATACTATTATTTGTCAGATATAATGTCTTTAACTCTGTCAACCCATAGAAAAGGTCAATTTCAGTCCCTTTAAGTTGGTTGTTATTCAATGCAAGACCTTGCAATAATTGCAGATCTCTGAATACATGTGATGGTAACGATTCAATGATATTGTAAGCCAAAGTTAATATCTCTAACTTTGTCAACCAATGGAAAAGGTCCATTTCAATCCTCTTAAATTGGTTGTTATTCAGCCCAACCTCTTGCAATAATTGCAGATCTCTGAATACATGTGATGGTAATGATTCAATGTTATTGTAACCCAAAGTTAATATCTCTAACTTTGTCAACCCATGGAAATGGTCAATTTGAATCATCTTCAGTTTATTGTTATTCAACCGAAGCTCTTGCAATATTGGCACATCTTGGAAAACACCTGATGGTAATGATTCAATGTCATTGTTGCTCAGATATAATATCTGTAACTTCGACAACCCATAGAATTGGTCAATTTTAATTATCTTCAGTTTGTTGTTATTTAGATCAAGCTCTTTCAGTAACTGCAGATCTCTGAATACACCCATTGGTAATGATTTAATGGTATTGTTGCGCAGACCTAATACCTGTAACTTTGTTAACCCATAGAAAAGTTCAGTTTGTATCACACTTAGTTTATTTTGGTATAGCCCAAGCCTTTGTAGTAGATGAAGATCTCTGAATACACCTGATGGTAATGATTCAATACTATTGTTACTTATATCTAATCCTTCTAACTTTGACAACCCATAGAAAAGGTCAATTTGAATTGTCTTCAGTTTGTTGTTAGTCAATGCAAGCCCTTCTAATAATTGCATTTATCATACCACTAAGGTAAACATCAAAGAACACCGCTAACCTGATATATTTTCGTATCTAGTCAGTGAGTGCGTATTTTACGGTTTATATCTAGTCAGTGAGGCGTATTTCGCAAGGCCGATCTGGCGTGTACGGCGAGGTACAGCGTATAAAGGCGAATCACAGCGTAAACCGGTAGCGTAAAATGCACGCATAACCTGTAATCTGCGGAACAGTCATCTATTTTTGTAATATTTTTCCTATTTAGCAGGAATTAAAATGTTTAAAAACGTAATTATGTCAATATTTAGAATGACTTAGTGGTATGATAAATTAGTTATTAGGTTCAGCGTCGGTATAGTGCGGGAAATTATCGTGCGCTCAGTGTCATACTGGGTTCAGCCTTCGGCTTCACCCAGTATGACACTTCAGCACGATAATTTCCGTACCATACCTCCGCTTCACCTAATAACTAATAATCTCGGAATACACCTGATGGTAATGATTTAATGTTGTTGTTACTCAGGTATAATATCTGTAATTTCGACAACCCATAGAAAAGGTCAATTTGAATTATCTTCAATTTGTTGTTATTCAGCCAAAGCTTTTGCAATTTTGGCATATCTTTGAAAATGCCTGAAGGTAATGATTCAATGTTGTTGCTACTCAGATATAATAGCTGTAATTTTGACAACCCATAGAAAGGGTCAATTTGAATCATCTTCAGTTTGTTGTTAGTTAGAACAAGCTCTTTCAATGAATATAGATCTTTGAATGCATGTAATTGCAAAGAATCAATGTTGTTATTACTTATATCTAATGTTTCCAACTTAGTTAAATTATTTAAAAGGTCTATATGTATATCGTTGAGTGTGTTAGAATGTAAATTTAAGCTTTTCAAATGATAAAGATGACTGAACGGATCATTTGGAATAGACACTATTTTATTGTTTGATAGGACTAGTGATACCATTGGGGAAGTATTTTCAAATATTGTGTGGTTCAGGAAAGAAAGTTGATTATTATCAAATGATATATGAGTCAAATTCTGTGGAAGATCTGTAGGGAAATTTGCAAAAATGTTTGAAGACAGGTCAATCAAAAGCAGCTTACCTGGGAGTTTTTGCATCAGGGATAAATTAGAATCAGTTATTGACAAGATTTGTAAACTTTCCATGTCAGCAAATATGCCTGATTCTACTTCATTGAAAGTGTTACTACCTAAATACAGTACTTGTACATTGACTAAACCAGTTAACCAATTCTGTGAAATAAAAGTTAACTTATTAACATTCAAGAGTAACCGTTTTAATGTATACAAATTGGAGAATGAGCCTACTTCTATACTTGAGATTTGGTTAAAGGACAAATCCAGTGTATGAATGTTTCGTAAACCATGAAAAATATCTGGTTCAATGTTGCTAATTTTATTCTGGCTCAGCAACAAAATGATAACATCAGTCTGGTGGAGGAAGGTGTGGGGTTCCACTAAAGTATTTATCACCTGTTAAAGTTATCTTCAAAGATGGATTGAGGTCTTCTAAGTCCAAATATGGAAATGGATTATGTGGAATGTGGAAAATGTCATCAAAGATCTGGACATTCTTACACTGATAGAACTTAATATTTTGGGATTCATGGAGATCAGCTGGATCAGGCAATACATGTCCATTTGATGTTGAAAGCAAACTACTCTCCTGTATTTCCACTATATAAGAAGCTCTCATGTTGATATAAATGGTGCTACAATTAAGAACTATCATGCATGGCTCCCCAGGAGATCCAATCCAGCCAAAAGATTGATTGAAGCATTCATTTCCTTCTGACTGTAGAGTGAAGTAGTCATAAATAGACCATGCGGACAAATGTAGAATATTCACCATAATTCCTTGGTGATTTGATGAGGATACAGAAAAGTTACAAGTTTCATTTTTATAAGCTTGTATTGTAATTGTATCATTCTGCCTGAGAATGAAGTCCTGCTGTTGACATCTGATAGTATCATGGGTTACCTCAGATATTGTGACTTCCATGCAGATCATCCCAATCAAAAACAAAACAAGGCAGTGATATGATATGACTACCTCCATCTGAAAGCTGTCATGGACACAAAACAAGAAGTATACATGAATCAAGAGAATTTAGTATTAAACTAGGGTGGTTTAAGACTAACATGTGTAATAAAAATCAGCTTCAAAACAGAGAGGTAAATAAGGATAATATACTGGGTGGGCAATTTAATTTATTTTGGCCTCAAATTAGGGAAAATAATTTACTGGGTGGGCAGCGATAATTAATGGCATCTAGGCATTTGGATTAATTAATGTAGACCTGGTTTTGCGTGAAAGTTGGCTTTGATGTAAAAAGTGGTCTTTACCCTTCCCCTAAATGCATCGTATATAGATTTTAGTATATTCATGTTCAAATGGTAGGCTGAAACAGTTGCAAAGATTTAGAGTGCAACTTACAACAAACTGGCATTCATGTCAAAATTCATTTCAATGAATCAATCATTGTTTTGTACTGAATGATTGATGGTTGCATGGGTGATTGAGGGATCAGAGACATAAAGGTAAAGAATCAAAAGCAAACAAAAACAAACAAAACAATTAACTCAATCAAAAAATTCATACAGGGGTCAAAATTATAAATTCCTCGCATTTTGTTTGACCAATTCCAAAGTATTGCCAGAGAGTTGATATTCTTGAGAGGGCACTCTATTCACGTGGTTTCTTTTCCAACGCTAAAAGATCACTTAATTTTGGTGGTTTGCAAATGAAAAGTGTCCGCACTATCGATTGATTACGTAACTGTTATGAATAATGTATTAGGTTCTCAATGCAATCGCTCGACCCATCAATACATATTATCTGTATTTATCAAAGTACTTGGAATAGCAATCTGGTGAGTTCACTGAACTACGCCCTAATACTGATGGAGTTTTAATGGCGTTTAATGGCGCTAATCCTCTCCATACACAGATGAACAAATACAATAGGAGAAGGTCAACACATATGACCTCCTATATGACATGTTATATGAGATGTACAACAACCTGAATATCATAAAGATCAGTGTTCGTTTGTGCATATGAACTGCATATTTACAATACTAAATATTAGTCGTTATATATTATGCCAAATATTGGTATTATGACAACACGGTATATGCATTGTATATAAAACAACTAATAGATCCTGCTATCATGGCGTCAGGTCATTGGTTCATCATATCCCGTATGTTTCTTAAAATTCATTCATATTTGAGACAAATTTCTGTGCCCATTTTATAGGCGTACAGGTGGATCCGGTTTTTGGTCATTTTCATTTCTTTTTGATGAAAGAATTAAGGTTTTCCACTGCACGGAGGCCACTATGTGATACTAATTTAATGCTATTTGTAAATGAATGCGGATTCCCGGTTGTTGTTTTTCCACAGTGTGACAACTGTCCACCCATCCAGACAACATCATAACATAATAAAACGACTGTACTTGTACGATAGATGAGTAAATATTAAACTGAACTTTGCCTTGGAACATTGTGTAAGACGGTGTAAGATTTTGTGGGCGCCCTCAACATTATTATCCTCTTTGTATCCGTAAATGACATGGCATAGACTGTGTGAATTCTATGAAGACTACTTATACATAGGGTCATATCCATGGACACAAGTAACGATAATTGACAACCACGATCTGCGACTGTATTTAGGGGCTAACCACTAATAATTAATAATGCCGGGTAGGGCCTACTCCTGGGCGACTCGTGTGGGCAAGGGCGCTTAGGACGGTGACCAAATGAGTCCCAAATTTCACCGGGGTGGGGGGGCACTCAAGTATGATAGTGTAGGCCTAAACGCATGACTTTTTAAACACCCCTAAAACGAGGTTTTACCCTACCAGCAAATTTAGGATCAATAGGCCTAAGCTAACTTAATAAACTGACCTGCTACAGGAAGTTTTGGATGAGAAAGCGGACATTTTGATGAGAAACGGCCAAAATGGTGAGAATTTAAATTGTCTCATTCTTTTGGATGAGAAACTTCCTGGTGTGTGTGTCAATCATTATTGTCTTATTAAAACTGGTGAGAATTGCTAAGCCCCGCTGAGCTCAAAATAAACATTATTATTTTGTCATCCAAAAGAAGAATGAGAAAATTAAATTCTCATCAGTGGCCGTTTCTCACCGATCGCATCATGTGTCCGCATGTGATCAGATCGATGTCATGTTGACGGCAAAATCCGGGACTTTGGTTGACATGTGCTAGACTCCAGCACATGTTAATGACGCAAAGACAGTTGTGGTAACACCATGGTCGCAGACATGCAAAAAAGCTCAAAAACAGATAGTAATGAAACCAGTTTTTATTTTCCTTGCTCTAGCGAATTCAAAGAGAAGGTGTTTCTAGTACAATACAGCGTCGGACTCTAGCTGAGAGCGTAGCCTAAGTCCAAACGGACTCCAAGAAGGGCTCTCCATACACAAATGAACAAACACAAAGGAAGGTAGTCTCCTCCGTGACCAGCTTGATTTCGATGGAGCGAAAACAAATTGGCTGCAGAGGAGACGGGTAATTTTGCCATGCAAATGAGGTGAGTGTCAGCCCCCTGGTATTGCTCTACTAGTCATAAGGAATCAGAAAAAAATATACAGTTTGAACCTTTACCTGTCTACAACTTATCAGTCTGTAGTTATTAATGAAAAGCCTCTGCACAATTTTGATGAAATTAGTCTCACATTATTTTGGCAGTCTTAAAAAGATGTATGTACTATGTATGACATTTTGTTACCTACAGCAAAATAGATCATAATCAAACTAAATGGGTATTGACCTGTTTTGCTGTGTTACCTAGGTATTGCAACATTTCTGGTATTGCAAACTATATATTTAAATTGTAAATTCATCACTAGTCAAAAACTTTTCTTGATCAAAATCGGAGCAATTTTATATCGGGTGGTGAAGCTCTATAAGGGATTTAATGTTGTAATTGATCAAAATTGTTGTCTATTGGTCCTACAAACACAACCAAATTGGCTGATTGAAATTAAAGCTATAATTGTGTGATTTGCTCCACAGTGATGCCCTCAATTTTTCTTGAATTTCTACTTTTTGCATGATTGTAATGTCCAATGGTGTACTGAAATACCATATGAAAGACTAAGCCTGAAGTGCTTTAATTACATTTAAATTAGAGTTTTTGTTATAAAACAAGGGATCTCTGGTTTTATTGCCCAATTTTAATAAACAAGTGCAAATTTGAAATTGTATGTTGTAACACAAATATTAGTCACACAAAAATCACACTTTTTTACTTTTTTATTAGGCCATCTTAATTAAATCCCGAGTCTCAAAACTGTCACGCGCGGGTGGTAAAATTGTGTGCGCAGTCCTCTTTGAAAGTCAAGAATTTAATTTGTTTATGTTTTTTTTTAAACAAAAAGGCGATATTAAAACTCAAAACTCAAAAATCTGATTTCAAGTTTTCAACAAGTTTTGAAGTTTTCAACACAGAGAAGAATTATTTTGTAGCAGTGACTTTATTTGTCTGTTATTCCAACATTCGCCACAGACATTCGATAATTTTTGCACAAAATGCTTGTCCCAAAACTGTACTGACACAAACAAAGAAAATAATAATAATAATAATATTTTTTTTAAAGCAGCATTCCGCATTAGTTTTTCAATATCTCACAAGCTTTGAGACTGGATTTAATTAAGGTGGCCTTACCTTTAAATGGTCAAGTTGATATCTCACGATCACAAATAAAGATTCAAGAAGATACTATAAAAAATCAACGTGCTGTCATATAATAGTGTACATAACGAAATTCAATGTACAGCTAGATGTCAAATCAATGCCAGGTTACACTTATGATATGCTACCAGGCAAGTCATCAAATCAAACTATGGCTCAGTTGCAAGAATGTCTTTTCCTTTTGAACCCCAATATGTTTGTGTGGTGTACTTTTAATGTCAAGACAATTATGATTTGGCATCAAATCAGGTGAAAATTGTCAAGGTTCATCGCCCGTGTAATCATTCACAGCTTGCACCCACAACCCACATATAACAATAATTGTGAATAGTGAAATAAATAGATATGACCTGGAATTCCCCAACCATTCTTTTCAGTTCGTCACATGGATGCACAAGTGAAGTGATATGTTCAGGTACTAATTATACAAAATATACCATGGGCTGCCTTTTTGTTAATGTGTTATTCTGTATCTAAGTGTATTAATGGGCAAGCGTTCCATTAGAAATCCATACACCCCTATGATAGACATCATCTTAATCTCCCACACAGGGGATGTAAATTTCAAATGGAGTCATCCTCATCCATTCAGATAACCCCATTTGAATTCTACACCCTGTGTGAAAGATTAAGGCCATTTGTTCAATACGGTGTGTATGAATTTGAACTGGAATAGTCCAATTTAAATGAGCTATTATAAACTATTATAAAGTCCACCTTAATTAATCCACCTTCATATTCATGGTAGGTATCGCTTACAAATCACTTAACATAAGGTGGCAATATTGATACAAATTATTACATAAGGCAGCCTATGATTATCAAATTTTGCATCTGAACTTGTCAATAATGATTCACATGGAAATGCCATTCAACCTGTATAGTTTCTCATATTGCACAATATCCATTGTTATTGACGACCATCATAATGCCCCTTTATTTTTATGTCACCTGATTTTTTGAGTCACAGGCCCATGAATGTAAAAAGTATGATTAAGGTTTCTAAAATTGCCCCCAAGCATTTCCCAAAGTTTAAGGCTTCCACAACTAAGCTATATTGGGCCATTTAAAAAAAAAAGCCAGTTGATTGTCCAGATCTTTTTTTTCAAAAAGGGAAGGAGGAGGGCCTTTTTATTTGTTAATTTTATTTTTTTTACAATGCATAATCAATGTGAAATCTTCTTATTTCATGGTTCTGGAGTGGTTCATTAAAACAAAACAAACTTTAAAGTGCTCATTTGACAGACGCAAATCTAATGTCAATATATTAACTTTTGAAACATTTTTACAAAAACATTATCGGGGGCGAGGTGGCCTAGTGGTCTAAGGCGCTGGACCAATAGGGAGAGTTGAGCGAGGGGTCCGTGGTTCGAAACCCCATGCTACCCGGTCCTTGTTGCTCACTCTAAATAGTTCCAATAGGTCAGAAATTTCACAATCTCCCTTTCAATCTAGTAGAATATAATTGTGATATTTCTCCTCGTGCAGGTATACACAGTGGGTTCCCGGCAGGCTTCCCGTTAGTGTGCGTCATTGCGTCCAGACGCGTATTTTACAAATTTGGACGCAAGTTCACATGGCTAATCAAGTATTTTGCGTCCATGTCACATGCATGTGGACGCAGGCAAAACTTCAAAATTTTATCATTAATTGATGATAAAAATAAGAAATTTTTATTCTTTTATATTTTTATGATAATAAAAGCCCCAAAATTTTAACCCACCTGCTAAGAATTGAAGTAAATTCTGCAATATTTGTAAATGCAACGTCAGAAAATCGTGCACTTTTTGCATGCTTTCCGAACGATCGCCGTTTGATGGCCTGGGGAAGTCCTGATTGATTTGTTTGCAACTGAACATGTGCCGCTAACGTGCGGTTAATGTTTATTTAATTATTTATCACAACCTGACAATATTCAATTTTTAATATTTTAAGTTTATTTTCTCATAAATAATCTAGGTTTCCTTTATTAGTATTATTGTTACGATGAATAAAAGCAATTTTAAAGACAAAATTCAAATGATAAAATGATAACCCTTTTTCGTATTATTTGTGACAGCACGCTAGTTTTAGCTTTGTAGCATCAACAACGCATTAATTTAAAAAAAGAAATGCGGAAGTAAAATTCGAACGAAAATTTGTTCCAGATTGACAGACTTTGCTCATGTTTTTGCACCTGTTTTTGCCCACGTTTCGGTCCGAAACTGACACAGAAATGAGAAAAATTACCATAGCGAATGGAGATGGAATATCACGGCGAAAATGCACTTTCATTTGTTTTTAACAATCAACATTTGATGAGGTGTAGACCCGGGGTACGTGTGTATCGTCATAATCGTGAATTTCAGATGGACGCACACAAATCTGTCTGGACGCAAGTTTTTGCAACCTCGTCAGCAAACTTGCGTCATTACGGACGCACATTTTTAAAACCTTAACGGGAACCCTGGTTCCCGGCGTCTTGTGGTTCGAAGGGTCACGTAAAATGGTGGTTCTGTGTGTCAGACGGTTCAAACCTGAGCACGTAAAAAGTTGCAGGCTTTATCGAAAAGAGTAGAGGGATCATCCCCGGGCTTGTTACCTGCACCCTCCCTAGGTCCCAGGCCAGTTAGTAGTTGTGTGTACAGTATATGGTAGTAGATTAGTTGTGTTCATGTAATGTTGTGAAATGGTGATATAGATAGGTTTACACTGCTGAGCAGTGGTGCGCCTGAAATAAGAGGCAGGATTTCCAAAATTGATTGATTATGCTTGAAATAATTCCAGAATCCCTAATAAAGGAAGCGGGCGGGGATGATCAACAGGTATTTTGTCAGTGGTCTTGTAGGTCAAAGGTAACAGGGCATTTTAGGTTAGTTGGAAGAAGTGGCTATTGTGCACCCTTAGAAATCAACTTCTAATTGACATTTGTAGATCAAAAAAAATAAGTAGAACATGATAAGCTATGTTACAAAATTCAAAAAATGTCCCTAGGGGTCAACAAGGTTCAAATTTCAAAATTACTTAGATGTTGTCAAAAACCACACCAAAGTATTTCTCTGTTCATAACGATTCAGAAAAACTCCATTCTAGAGTTATAAGCAGAAAGGACAAAATTGGGGGTGGGTGGGATTTCAATGAAAATGGTCTTAAATTGTTCGTCATGTAAAATGAAGTCAAATTTATGAAAAGTTTGCACTTTTGACCAATTTTAACCTTTCTACTTATAACTCAAGAACAGTATGTTGCAAATAGGTCAAATTATACCTTACCTGAATTGTTATACCCAGAGCAATTTTGAAATTTGAACCCTGTTGTATGAAATTTGACCCCTGTTTACCCCTAGGGACAATTTTTGTATTTTTTAACAAGCTTATCATTTCCATGCATTTCATATGATCTGAAGACATCGATTAGAAGTTGATTTCCGAGGGTACATGATATTATTATTATTATTATTATTATTATTATTCATTAGGCATTTCAACAAAAATATACAGCAAAATTAGGCCAGCAAGCAAGGGCTGCCAGGGCCCAACAAAAGTGGCAAATAAAGCACTGACATCTAAAAGATGAGTGGACCCCACCCTTGCAAGCTGGTCATGAAAATAAGCAAAGTATTGCACTATAAATACACATAAAAATTACAAAGATTATTAACACATTAAAAGTACAAACATTTTTTCAAAACAGCACTATATGTTAAAACTAGAAGCATGAAGCCCCAAGATACAAGAGACACAATATATTGCACTTAGCCAAGCAGGAAAAAACACACCACAACATAATGAGATAATGCCCGCCCCTCCCACCCTATCACCACAACAAAACATAGATGGCACCAAGGATTAAATTTCTTGAATGGACTGAAAGTAGTCTCTCAAGTGGGATTTGAAGCAGTTAAAGCTATTGCACAAATAAATATCAGTGATGTGACGGGGGAGGTCAGACCATTTTTGGGGAAGCGTTGGATGGAATGATAAAGAAAAGCATCAGTTTTGGCTTTGAGATGGTGAAAAATAAGGTGATCGGGATGCCTACTATTTGGACGGATTTTATTTAAAGCAGGCATAGCATTGCAGCAGTCAACATTGAGGAGGCATTTGGAAACAAGTGAAATGGACATGTATTCACGTCTTTGGGACAAATAACTGAGGTCAAGACGCGTCCAAACTAACATTGTACCTGGTTGCTGTCCTTTGAACGCGTTCAAGAGCATTTTTGAGACGCTTTGTGTGGGGCATCCAGACAGGGGAGCAATAATCGAGGATGGGCAAGACCATGGTCCAATATAATTGGAGGAGAACCTCTGGGGAGATTCCCCGCCACATGGCGAATAAAACCAAGAAGTTTGTTGCTTCTTGCTATAACATCCTTAACATGAGCATCCCAATTAAGCTTATCTGAGATGATGACACCCAAGATCTAGAGGGGAAGATTATTTACCTGATCAAGATTGATGTTGTTAATACTATACACTGATGGATATGAAGTACGTTTACGAGTGATAGATATAAATTTACATTTGGTAGGATTCAATTGAAGTGAATTATGAGACGACCATACTGAAAGCTTGTCAAGATCCATTTGTAAATCCCTTACATCATTAGCATTGTAAATAGCACGATAAAGAAATGTATCATCAGCAAATGATTGCCCGATACCAGAGGTCAAGTGCTGGCCTAGATCATTGGCATAAATGGTGAAGAGCAGGGGGCCAAGAACAGAGCCCTGAGGAATTCCAGAAAGGACCGAGACCCAATCAGCACTCTGCCCTCTAAAAGTAACCCTCTGAACACGACCTAAGACAAAGGAACTGATCCAGGCAAGCAGTTGACCTCTGATACCATAAGTTTTTTCAAGTTTAGAAATTAGAATGTTATGTGATATACAGTCAAATGCTTTGCTGTAGTCTAGAGAAATGAGGTCAACTTGAGTAGATTTACTGTCCATTAATTCCAAGAGTTCATTTGTTTTATCAAGTAATAGTGTACAGCATGATAAACCAGGCTTAAAGCCATGTTGACTTAATGATAAGAGATTGTTGTTACCTAGATGGACACGAAGGTTGTCAGCCACGATGCTTTCAAGCATTTTACAGACAATACTAGTCAGAGCGATGGGCCTGTAATTGGCAACATTTGAGCGGTCCCCCTTTTTATAAACAGGGACAAGATAGATAGTCTTCTTCCAACTAAACTAAACATATCATATCGTATCCTTTTCCAAAATTTCTCAAAATACTGTTTCCTAAAAATGTGATGGACTTTGATGCAATTTCAATGGAGTGAACCTTGGGTGAGAGTTCCACTGAGGTTCTCATGACTTTGGCACCAAAAGTCATGTATGGGTCATTGTTAACAATTGTGGATTGTTCACAAATATAAGTAGGTCAAATATATTGTCACAAAAATAACACAAAACAGGTATAACAGCCAAATAGAGAATGCAACATTTGTGATAGCCATGTAATAATGTGATTATAGTAACTCAGAATGTTACATTTTCATTTCAGAAAAAAATAATTTGAGATCATAACATTGAACCTGACTATTTGGTAGTAATCTTTCAAAATACCTTATTTGGAAAAATTTTAAACAAAAGAGTTGAAATTGCTTTCCTAGATTCACCAGCAGCCTGCCATTTTTTAACCTGATGGGACTTTGGTTTCCACGTAACCAGATAGCATTGTCCAGCATGGTGTACAATCTCAAATATATTACTCGAATGTATTTTTGTTTTGCAGGTTGATGGACCAGTAGCACCTTCAGACAAGGCTATGACATTCTTCCTCTCAGGAATATCAGATGATATGAGGCAACAACAGAGAGAAGGGCTGTTTGCAGCCAATAAACAAAGCCTTATTGATGTAGCACAAAGGTGTGTATTGATAGGCCTATAAAGGGGCTCTGTGATTTCATAACTCCCTCAATTTTGGTCAAAGTTCAGTTTTTAACATTATATATTATATTTATCCATATGTACTAATGAGCATCTGAAATAGTTTCACTTAATTCAGTGTGGAAAAATTCATGATCCTCTCTGAGAATTCTATCAAACTAAAATGTTGGTGATTTAATGTGCACTTCAGCTAGGCATGACCTGTTATCAGCACACTTCAACAATTATTCCGCTGCCATTAGGATATATCAGAATCATTTCCACTTCACCAAGTCTGCAACAATCTTAATGTTAATTTAGCTCAAGGATGCAACACGCTGGCCGTGGTGGGGCTTGAATACCACACCTTTCGATTATGAAGCTCGCGCCCTAACCATTGGGCCACCGTGCTTCCCGAACATTAACTGCATTCATCATTTTGGCATCAGGGATCATAGGATCCATATAGTTCAGTTTTTGCCATGGATAGGTTCATAGCAAAGTCAACTCAAAGTTTGCTATGAACCTCTCCATGGCACTTTACTACTACTGCCGCTGCCATCACCCCTTCAAAGTTCAATGCATATTTCTTTGGAACAACTAAATTCAAACAGTTGCTTAAGAAATATCTTCATTGAGAAATATGAACATTCCCAAGTGTTTAAGAATGCTTATTAGTATGGTTTTTTTATGATGATCGGATAAAAATAAACTGAGAGTCACATTAACACATAGGTATCATATTTAATTGAAATTATGGAAATATTGAAATGTAATGACATTGTACATTACAAGTATACTGAATAACTATGGAAATATCGAAATGTAATTACATTGTACATTACAAGTATACTGAATAACTATGAAAATATTGAAATGTAATTACATTGTACATTACAAGTATACTGAATAACTATGGAAATATTGAAATGTAATTACATTGTACATTACAAGTATACTGAATAACTATGGAAATATTGAAATGTAATTACATTGTACATTACAAGTATACTGAATAACTATGGAAATATTGAAATGTAATTACATTGTACATTACAAGTATACTGAATAACTATGGAAATATTGAAATGTAATTACATTGTACATTACAAGTATACTGAATAACTATGGAAATATTGAAATGTAATTACATTGTACATTACAAGTATACTGAATAACTATGGAAATATTGAAATGTAATTACATTGTACATTACAAGTATACTGAATAACGATTGACTTCTGATTATCTTGATTTCTACATTCACAGGTACCTTACTCCAAATGCACAGGTTACAGCAGAAGCATTTCTTGGACCAGAAAACACAATGAGTCAAGACAAAGCAGGAGGCTGGAAAATCCACAAGGAAGCCATGTGATGAGCTAATATCAAATCTACACCACTAGTGTTTAAAAGCGCCTACTAGAAATCATGTCATGAATCAGAAATCCACACATAAAACCATCAAGTTCACACGTCAGACCCGAGTCCTTGGTACCCAGTGTTCTAAATTGGTAAATTACCGGTATTTTACATTGGTAATTACCTGGTAATTCACCAAATTTTATTTTACTTACTGAAAAATAGGTAAAATAAGTGTTTCTAGACTTAAATTCTCAAATTTCATAATTGTACAAAATTCACTTTATGTTATTCTTTCATGTGTTACAATATCTTGTGTTCTGATTGATTGTTGACATATTTAACAGCTACATGTATATCACTCTTTCCCTTTATTGTCAGTTAATAGTACAGAGTTTAATTTTATGTTGCAATTTTACTTGTACTGATAATTATTATAATTTTCAAGTTATCAATGGTTAAAGGAGTATTTCGTGATCCTAGCATCCTCTTTTTATGATATTTTTCAGTAAAAAAAGTAATCCCAAAATTTCAGCTGATTCCGATTTTGCGTTGGCGAGTTAAGCACGATTATGTGTATTATACTGCTCCATAGGCACCTGGCACATGTTATAATTTTGTTCTGGTATACCAGAACAAAATTCAAATTTGGCGATATTTTTGCTAAACAAATTAATCTGCAAGAGATATTTGGTACATAAACATTATGTAGCCAGAGGTATCCAGTGGTATAAAAATCTCAACTTTTTTTGAGAAAAGTGGGGGGATGAGGCTGTGGATCACGAAAGCTAATTTGATACAAAATTTATTATTTGTTTGCCAATAAATTGTTGAAAGCAATTTAAGTATTCCTATTTATCTTTTAGGATGTATTTAGTGTTACAATTATGCTAATTTACACATTTGGATAGTAATATGTTTACTAATTAGTTATGCAAATATTCAAATTAGATTGACAGATGAGTGTGGCAATATTATGTCTTCAAACACACTTTCTTAATTCTCCTAGAAATATTCCTGAAAGTGTACCCTACTTGCGTCAAGTTATCATTGATTCATGCAAAAAAATATAAATGTATCTTTCGAAAGGGCCAAAGTGCTGGATTTTGTAGCTGGAGTTATGATTAGGATAAATTGCAATTTGATATGCTAATTGTAGGATGTGCATTGTAATACCTTGTACAAGAACTTTTGAACATTTTTACTTGCAGACCAAAAGAACTTTTTGCTTTTGCAGAGCCAGCAGGCTGTACATGTAGCCTATTATTCAAAGCATCTGTTTGAGAATAAGCATTTTAAAAATAATTATACATCTGGTATCATGCATGTCATTACCAAATGTTATATTATTTTTGCACAACTCTAAACTTGCCCGATTTGTTGCATCATTTTTAACCTCTGAGGTTTTTCATAATACTTTTTTTGGTGTTACCTGTGTTTTATGTAAAATGCACTTAAATGCTCTTGTTGTAATAACATGGTGATAAAAGTACTACATTGAAAGATCTTTTCCTGAAGGAAATCTTTTGATTTTCTAACCATGAATCGTGTTTTTAAGACCTTTGTTTGTTTTTCAGAACAATTGGCCTCCCACATTGCAATGCAAACTATTAATTTTGATTAAAACACAAGGATATTAAGATATTCCGAATACTAGTAGCAATTTATATCATTTGGTATAATATGTATTCCAAGTAGTTCAGCATTGTGTGAAAGATGAAAGTGGTTTTCCAAGTGAAGTGTCTAATATAAATAACTTTACTTGGGCAAACCACTCATGTTTTTGAGACCTAGTAGCGATGAACCTCAGTATAATATGTATTCCCAGAAAAACAGACAAAAGTAAAAAATGTCTTAAAATGCATAATGTTTTTAGACATTTCAAAAATATCTTTTCCTTTGGTGTCTGTCATTTTACTGAATTTAACAGTAAACAACAGTATTTTACCGAAAATTACCTGGTAAAATACCAGAGGTTTATTTTACTTACCGATTTAGAACACTGTTGGTACCCAAGTCCAAATCCGAATCCTTGACTGTCAAGTCCAAGCGCAAATTTTGTTCAGTATTTAGTCAACCTTAGAGTTGGAAATTGTAGGTCTTAAATTTGCTTCACCAGAAGTTTTAATGAAAAACATTAGCCTCTTTTGGTAATAATATTGTTAATCTACTGTCAATAATATATGTGTATATTAGCCACTTGCTACGTTAGCACTAAAGTTTATAAAAGGCGGAAATTATTCGGCTTTTGTTACTGCGCGCATCAATAAAGTCCCAACTCACATTCGCATAAATTCATATAAGCGTGCGCCAGTCACGAAAATTACGCAATGCACAACTAGCGTTAGCATTGCGCCCAAATGCGTGCATGCCATTCTATATCAATATACAGTGGTATGAGTCTTATTTTTTCTGCCTTATATAAACCGAACAAACTTTAGCATGGCTGATATTTGAAGAATAATTTGAGCTCCAAAGAAATAATTGACATATATAATAATATATGAACCAAGTCCCAGCTGCCCAATTTGGAGACTGATTCCTACAGGTCTGAGTCCTCAAAAAAAAAAAGGACTAAAGTCTGGAGTTGAGGACTTATCCTACATCACTGATTGGTACAGCCATCTTAACAATTAAGAGTCATCAACTTGGAGAATCTTGTTTGTTTGCTTTATACCTCAACTTATTAAACAGAACCAAGAATGCAATGTTTCTCTATAAATGATTTGTCTTTAAAAAGGGACAACCATAGAATTGCTGAGCTATATACAGCATTTGTCAAAATTCTGGTTTTGACATTTTTGGATCAAACATAGACATGCTGATAAACTTTGTAAATGACAGATGTGAAAGCAGTCTTAAGATGAATTTATACTTAAACGCCTTTGCAAAAAAGCAATTCTCAACTATGCTCTGTGTTTACGTCTTTTTTCAAAGTGACAGTCAGGCCATCACTTTTGCAAAAACAATGTTTATTTTGCGAGTTCAAAAAATCTCAACTCCTGCTTGTCATGTGAATGCATCAACCAATTATTTCCTACCAAGATCTATTATTTTACTAATAATGATTAACTTTTCTTGATTATTAACAGAGATGAATTAATTGAAAATTGTTATTGACAGCAATGGCTGTTCTAAAAATTTTATGGCTTTTTGAACATTTTAATTGTCATCTGTTATGGCAATCGCCATGATCAAAATCAACAAATTCAATGATCTAGTGTATATTCAGCTTTAGAAAGACAAATCTGACATAAGCTGAGCTCAAAAAGAAACTTCTAATTATTCACAACTTGTGAATCACAAGGTCATATCTTAAAATCCTGTCAATCAAAATGAACCAAAATTACACCCAGGATTACTTCAATAGTCTACTCAATACACATGTCAGTAACCAAGCAGTTGTCCAACTGACACAACAGCAAAAAGCACCGACACGGAACAGTTTCCTGGACCACTTTCACAGCCCAACATTTGGCACCCAGCACAAAAAATCTGTGAGTATGCATACAAGATCCTGGCACAGATGATGAAACGGTGCTTCTTTTTTCTTTTCACACACTTTCATCAAGAAACATGTCTTGTTCCACACTATTCCACCATACTCTTTGGGAATTATCACATGTGTACGGATCTTGTACTCATTCTCACAGATTTCTTTTGCTGGGTGCCAATTATTGGACTGTGAATTTGGTCCAGGAAGCTGTTCCATATCAGTGCATTTTGCTGTTGTGTCAGTTGGATAACTGGTTGGTTACTGACATGTGTTTAGAGTAGAGTATTGAAAAAAACATGTGTGTAATTTTGGTTCATGTTGATGAACAGGATTTTAAGATATGACCTTGTGAAAAATTATAAGTTTCTTTTTGAGGCCAGTTTAGAACATGAAGGTATAGTGCTTGCATACATTAATTCTTGCACAAGTGAGAATGTCAAAGTCAGAAAGCATGGTTGAAATACAAATGCAAGAAGTTGATGCTACAGATAGTGATTAACACTTTAAAGACTTTAAGATCAATTTTCTAAAGTCACTTACAAATGTTTGATAAATCAGGGAAATACTCTTGAATTATTTTTTCAGAAATATCAATAAAATTTGAAGAAAACTGAAAGGGTACATCTGTATGTGAGATCACTTCCCATATTGAATTTGTGCAGAATTCTTTATGCCCAGGGATGAAGAATTAAGATTGGTCTCTCCTGATATGAATAATGCAGTGTCTACTCCCCATTCCAGAAAAATACATAACTAATTTTTTTGGATTAAAAAAATATCCTGTTTTGCCAAATGAAACATAGCTAAATCCTAATCCTTTAGTTAGTCCTAACTGGCAATAACAGAATTAAGATTGGTCTCTCCTGACATGAATAATGCAGTGTCTACTCCCCATTCCAGAAAAATACATAACTAATTTTTTTGGATTAAAAAAATATCCTGTTTTGCCAAATGAAACATAGCTAAATCCTAATCCTTTAGTTAGTCCTAACTGGCAATAAAATTCAAATTTTAATATTTTTGCAATTGGAGGGAAAATGGTCCAAAAAAATGCAATTTTGCATGGTTTCTTACAATTGTACACACAAAATTGAAAGACTTGGCACAAGTCTAAGCATTCAATATCTTGAGTATGAGTTAGCTCATAATTTTAATATTATATGTTATTTTTGCTAATTGGCAGACTTGTAGTGACTCGACTCGAAATGACTCGACTCGACTCGACTCGACTCGACTCGAGTTTTGGTGACTCGATGACTCGACTCGAGGCAAGGTGACTCGACGACTCGACTCGACTCGAGGGTTGATGAATCGATGACTCGACTCGACTCGAAATTTAATGACTCGACTCGATGACTCGAGGCTTGTGACTCGAAGTCACTGTGGCTGAATCGACTTTTTAAAAATGACTCGAAAAAATAAATTATACCTTAATATTTCTAATAATACCTGCACGTTTTCTTCCACACATCTCAGTGTATTGTGATTCTTATATTTTACAAAGTGGGCTTACTATCTCTCAGCATCTTTATAATAACTTAAAATATAAATATAATGTATGTGTGTACAATGTACATGTATGATTGCCTGTCGATCTGGCTAAAGGATCCACCTTTTTTTTACATGCTTCAAACTTGGCATGGTGGAAAAGTCCATTGTCCATCATTGTCCATCATGTAAGAGCCTGTGCACACACCTCTACATGTATGCTACATGTCTCATTCACACAATGACTGATCAATACAGAAAAAAAAACCCAGCAAACTGGGAAAACATTTGAGATACTCTCTTTTTGTGGTGAATTTCAAGTTATCATGTTAAAATATCATTATTATAGCTTTTATTAATCATTTTGATTATTCCCCATCCAAATACACTCCTCTACAAGCTGCACACATGAAGAACTACATTGCAATGTGACTGACTGGTGTGAGCATTTCCACCAGCCACATCATGACATGTACTTCTTGTGCCCAGGCTTGGGCTTGTGCATCTGAGTCAAATGAATAGAGAGGTTCTTACCATAATGAAATTTGGGATGTTTATGAATTTTAAAATATCAATTAACATGGATATAATTATCCAGATGTGCATAATAAGACTCGAAAGCTACATCATTGCTAAATATAATGTTGAAATTAGCAGACTTGTACCCGAGTCCAGCTTGTCCGAGTCCGAGCCGAGTCCATTTGTATCAGAGTCCGAGCCAAGTCCGAGTCCTTTTGTCCAAGTCCAGGGGTGCCGAGTCCGAGCCAAGTCCGAGTCCAACAAAAATAAGACCCGAGTCCGGACTCGGGGTGAGAGTCCATGCCCGGTGGTGGTGGGGGGGGGGGGGGTTCATTCAACTTTAATCTGACAGGTATACCTATTGGCATTGCTTAGTTTGGGTATAACAAAATGAAAAAGGGGTAATTGGGTATAAAATTTTGAAAGAAGGGGTCATTTGGTACAACATTTTGAAAAAATGGGTCATTATTTGCAAAAATGGAGCAAAATTTTATATTTTATTTCTTATTTAAAAATTTACAACACAAATTTGCTGAAAAAGGTCAATTTTAAAGTTTCCGCAGAATTTTATGGCATTTTTTTGATGATAAAATTGTAGAAATTTGATGAGAAGGTCACTCACTGCATCACACCACACACCACTCTACCAAACCCCACCCAACACTGTTGACTCAACCAACCAACCGTATACACTTTCTTCAAAAGCCATGTCCATCAGGTTACTCCTGAAGGTAAAAACTACATGGTCAGACCACCTATAGTACCTGTATCAGACAGCAGGCATGTGGGGGTATTTTGTGTGTGTGTGTAGCACACTACATGTAAACTCACAGTCAAGTCTAGGGACAAGGCTGTAGGTATGCCAGGTGAATTCAAATTTGCCATCAAACTGCATCATTTTATATATCAAATTAAAGCCCTTGAGTAAAGAAAGTCAAAACTGAAAACCGTTTTGTCATAGCCCTTTCTGTAGCAAAGTTACATCTTGTCAAAGATTGACTTTCATCTAAAAGATTCAGCAAACAAAACAGCATTTCGGTCATAGACATACCACCTAGACCTATGACTGCCCATCCCTTACCACAGCGGGAGGTGAAGCCCCGTATCCAAGGTGATATTGACGGATTGACAGGGTTACTAGGCGCGGAGATAATCGCGTACATTCTGACGCTCTCGGTTGCGTGGTTACTGCGCGCCGTTATCTCCAGCGCGCCAGGCCAAATGCAACATGTTCTGTATTATCATTATCTGCTTGCTTGCGTCCGGTATGCGCCCTTGTTCAAGTCGTTGCTAAGCAGTGTCGGCTTCACTCACGCGAAGTCAAAGTCACTGGTCTAGGTACTAGTTTGTCTGGGATTTCGGTGGTGTTTCTAGATCTTAGTCTCATGATGATAGCAGCTTTTCTATGTGGAACTGCTATCAAAATGTGGGTCAAAATCCCCCTAAAATTCCATGTGCGAGTGTCTCATCGCCATAAAAAATCATATATTTGGGTCAAGTGAAGTATAGACAACATACTAGTATTTATGTAGGTTTCCTTGACCTACCTGTTCTTTTAAATTTCTATGTAAATATGTCTTGTGTTCTAGGCAAATTTGGCTGACTAACAGATAGGTTTGCCTGGCATACCTATACGCTGTGGAGTATTACATGTAAACTATATCCTACTGAGTGGGAGCTGAGATGTATGGTCCAGTGTGCATGTTTCTCTTTCAAGAGCTAAAATGGATTGGAAAGTTCCATGAAAGAAGTCTACATTGTAGAAATTTTTATCAATTATTTCATTTTAAATGATAACAAAAATATGATTCTGCTAAGTGACAGATAAAGCTAAATAATTTGGTGGATATGTAGGAATAATAACAGGTCACAGATTTGACAGCCCCAATTCATTTGGAAAATGGCCAAATAAGTAAAGTCAACAAATTTGAGATCTATTTTTACATTTAGATAATCATTTCACATTTTACATAGATTTGGACATTGGACTGGACTCGGACATAGTTTCTTCACTTGCAATATGCCACCTTTAGGCTAGATTCACTATGACCACCAATATTTGATCTCTTTTTGATTAATTTTATTTGTTTATACCCATACCCATAATAGGACCCATACAAGTACTTGAAGTCCCAATTTCCATACCACTACTGGACCAGTACCGTGTACTCGAGTCCCAATTTCCGTATCCATACTGTATTCGCACTCCATGGCTCGCACTGCATTACTTGCACCCTATTTTGGAATGGACCCGTACTGAATACTCAAGGCTAGGGATCCGCCCTGCACTCCATGACCTGAAATCCGACGGGACACGCACCCGCACCCATACTCATGGCGGGTCCTAATGGCAATACTACAAGTCTGACTGATTACTGATTTCCACAATGCACTGGATGGAGCACATAGATTCATAAATTAATATTATGTACTCTCACTGGGATTTTAATTTCAAAAAGTACAAATTCATGCAAATTGGGCTATCAAGTTGATAGCTGGTATCATGAGCATATAAAACGTGAAGTGACTCGAAATGACTCGACAAAATATATCCGACTCGACTCGACTCGACTCGACAGAATGGCCTGACTCGACTCGACTCGACTCGACTGACAACTTCAAATGACTCGACTCGACTCGGACTCGAAGGCTTCATGACTCGACTCGACTCGAGACTCGAGGGCTCGATGACTCGACTCGACTCGGACTCGACTTTCAGTGACTCGACTACAAGTCTGCAGTAATTGGTTATTAAAAAGATTGTCAGTTAGAACTAACTAAAGGATTAGGATTTACCTATGTTTCATTTGGCAAAACAGGATAATATTTTTTTAATCCAAAAAAATTAGTTCTGTATTTTTCTGGAATGAGGAGTACATTGTAGCTTATTCATTGCAACAGTTATACTAGGAATTTCAATTGAATGAACACAGCTTTCAGCAGCTGTACACGATCCAACCGCGATCATATATGGCGTATTTCAAACTACAACATGAATGCACAACCTGGGATACAGTACTAACCAATCACAAGTACATTAGCATGGTTGGATTCGCTTCTATGTTACGCACGCAGTCACACATGCTGGCATGCAGTGTATGCAAACAATTGTCACACTTTGTCAGACTATGTTCATTCATTTAAAATTTCTACTGTAGTTACTACATTAGTAAATGTGACGTGTCATGTCAAAAGCAGATACTTTTGGGCAGGTTATCAATTTTGAGGTTTTTACATATCTTAAATATAGAGATATTTTGCTCCACAATGCCGTTTTTCCCAATGTAATCAGACATTCCTAAGCGAAGATATTGAGTTCGTAAGTTATGGTATTATAAAATTGGAAATTGAAATATTGGCCTTTAAAAATATTATTGACGATGTTGAGAGTAGGCATTACCTTGGAAAATGTCTCAAAAAATACAAGATGCCAGTTATATTTGGGTCTGAAACTATCAGATAATATTTTTAACATTAATAACATCACAAATTCTCAACAAACCCAAATTGTGAAAAAATCACCCCTGGGCAGATTTTTGGCTATTTCTCCATTTACGATCCTGCCCAAAAGTGTCTGCTTTTGACATGACACGTCACAACTATTCTTAAAATGCTTAAAAAATGGCATGTGTGGGGAATAGTGTAGTTAGGGATTGATGGATCTCTGATCAAATAACCCTTAACAATACATATTATTTGCAATTCTTTATGAAATAGGCATGAGCTATTTGAATTACCGTATTCATTCCATCCCAGGGCACTTAACAAAGTCATTTTGGGTGGGCGCTTATTTTTTACATTGTTTACATAATTGCACAGGTAAAAAATGGCCCAAAATATGGATTCTATGTGTAGATGGTTCCATGTTTGATAGTTGGATCCTGTACATGATGGAGGATCATGTGTAGTAAAATTGCTGGGTGGGCGCTTATAGGGGTATGAATACGGTAAGTTGACAAATTTTCACTCATTTGGTTGAGAAGGTAAAAAAAAAATTCTGATAATCTTTGATTGGCTCATTTAGTGTAAATGGGCAAAGATTTGAAAGTACACAGTTTTGCAAAGATCTTCCACACTGCCCGATATGGTGCAGTTTATGGCGTGAAGTCGGATTCTGATTGGCTATTCAAATCACATCATTACATCAGCACCTCAGTTGCTGATCACAGGTGTGATGTAGTTCTTTTTTACGCGATCAGTAGGCCAGCCACTGCAAAAGGTCTTAGCAAAATAGTGAAGTAAGCAACCAGTTGACAATGCATGATTTTTTTTATATATCAAATTCTATTCTTCCATGTCGAATTTTAAATGCAATAACAGATGAATAAACTTGGCAGGGTGACTAAGTATGATGACCTTTGGTGCTGAACAGTTGTGTCATGTTTTTTTTACAAACTGAGTAATAATATTTCTACTTACAGTCCAAAGTTTTCAAGTTGTCTTCCTTGTTTTGTTTGACTTATTTCTCATCTTCTTAGTTTGGATTTCCCCCTCCACCTTTACCATCTTCATCTTGTGCTGCATCTTTATCATCACTATGGCCGTCATCAGGTTTACTTTGCTCAATGTCACCTTTACCGTTTGAATCCCATTCCTCCGAGTCGCATTCTGTATCATGTAGAACTATAAAGTCTTTGTAACGTTTTGGAAATCTTCTTTTTCGACTACTTCTCCTTGGTTTTGCATTTATACCTTGTTGGCTTGGAATGTCATCTTGGATTTCTGCACTTACATGATGCAACAAACTTTCTGCTACTTCTTCACAGTTTACCTCTGTTTCCTCATCTCTCTCAACATTGTCTTGCGATGTTTTTGCATCAGAATCCAGCACAGAATCTGTTCCAGCCATAATCACATCAATAGAACATCTTTGGTCACTTTGCGATATTTTTATTCCCAATGGGTAAACCTTTATCCTGGTTTGTCACTGGTTATGACTATTCCATGCTCTGTTATTTCCACTGATATCAATTTGTATCTTGGCAAGTCTAAAAAAGAAAACCCAGCTGGGTGGTTGCTGCCTTTGCAAGATTGAGAGGGTGAGATGGCAGAGTGGTTTGAACCTTGGTTAAGAATTCTCATCTCCCAAAATGTTCCTATAAGTTTGGAAATCTTGCAATTATATATGATCAGTTACTTGAGAGAATATAATGTAGAATATCCTCTCATGCCCATCTATACACTGCTTAGCATGTGTGCAGGTATTGTATTTGCAGCATCCCATGGTTCGGAAGTCACATAAACCTGTTGCTCCTCTGTGCAGAAGAATCATCGCTGTGCACCTTAAGTGTCAGAGCTTTTAAAAAACGAAGGGGACCATCCCTGGTTGATACTTGCACTCAATCCTAGGTTGCAGGATGGTGCATAATACAGCATGAATAAAGGAAGAAGGTTCCAGCTGTTGCTGTATTCTGCTTTTGATAGAGATTACTGTAACATACCTCCAATGGCCACCTAAACTGCATCCTGGGCTTGTACGACTGTTTCATTGCTTTGTGAAGAATTGTACATGAAATTTTTCTTTTTTTTCTGTGTCACCATGGTAACAAGTCTGGAACTTAAAAAACTATGGGGTTTTTTTATGACAAAAACAATTTGAGACCATTTTCATATTTTTATATTTTGTATTGAAAAAGAAAGTCATTATTATTTTTTTAATGTACATCAATATGTGTGGGTGGGTAACAATATGTGTGGGCGAATCCCAAATGCCCTGTATCTCATCTAACCTAGATGGATGCTTTTAAGTCCTCCTAAGAGACATGGGCCACTGCAGTTGAAATCCATACATACCCTATGGAAGACAAGACCTTTTAAGGTCAAGACTTTTAACAGAGGGGATGTAAATTTCAAATGGATTCACCCATTCAGGTAACCTCATTTGAAATTCACACTTCCTGTGTGAAATCGTGTTTTCCACATAGGGGCATATGGATTTCAACTGGAATAGCCCTTTACTGGATGTCTGATGTCGCTATACAAAAAGAATCATGGCAATAGACAACCAAAGTTAGAAGTATGCAGTTTTGATTAATATTCTAAACAGTTCAACTTATTGAATGATTACACAGGACGTTTGAAGTAATTATCTTTTCTCGTTTTTCTGTTAGAGATAATTATACCTTGACATCAGTGGTTCCGTAGAATTGTCAAATTAGCCTTGTGTGGTGACGGTGAGTGGCCTTCTCAAATGGGATAGTTTTCCAGGCTCTCCTTGTCATGTTTGAACTCAGCAGCCCATTTCTTTCTCATGCTTTACAAGTGTGGCCAGCATGTCTTTATGGACCTCCTTCAGACCGGGGTAGCAGTTGACACTGCACGATGGTTGATTTTTTTTCCCTTCACTTTTCAAAGTTTTTTTTTTAATTCACAGAAATTTTTGTCAAGGTTTATTTATCTCAAACAGAAAAACAAGAAAAGAAAATGACTTCCTGTGTAATTAGTCAAAAAGTTGAACTGCATGATACAATTTCAGTCAAACTGTATAGCTCAACTCCTTCTACCTTGGGTCATGTTAATCACACCTCATAGCATCTGCAATGTTTATTGCTATAGCTTAATATAGCTAAGCATATTAAGGCTAAAACAAATGCTATGTCTCAAAACGCTTGGCAGTGTCAAAAGTGAATGTGTTTGTTTTTTTTATTTAAAAAGATTTTTTTTAAACCTAATTTAAAAAAATATATATTTATAAAGTTTTCTCATTTTAAATTAAAATGTCATTTGCGAGTGTTCAAAATTCAAACGTACACCGCATAAGATCGTGGTTCATTTACACAATTGAAGTACAAATATCAACTGTTCTATACATATATATAATCCTTCAAATAAATAATGAATTTGCCGTTCCAGCTGAAATGGATGTGCTAAGAAAAATAAATGGGTGCAAGCGCTTTGAGACATGGTTTTTTAGCCTAATCACATCACATCCCTTCTTGTGATGTCAAAATAGTCAACTAATAAAAATTATGAAATAAAGAAAAGCAATTAATATATTGTTGGTCACTTATGTTTTTTATTTCATTGTCAAGTATACATGTAGGCACTTTTAATCATACAGGCACCACAATGTTAAGTTCCCCTCAATGATTTACCACAAAATAAGTGTAAAGTCGCAAGTAGATAGTTTCGAGATGCCTTGGCTGCTGCATTGGTGTTCTATGTTTCACATGCACCTGTTCACTCCAATGGTATGTCCGTATGTCCTTAGTGAATGGGAGCACAATGGGCCATTCCCAAAGAAGATGCTGGCTTATAGGTGCACACCAAACAAACACAATGCAGCAGCCAGGATGTCTTGAACTACCAACTTGCGACTTTATTCTCATTTCGTGGTAGCAGTTCACATTTGTGTGGCTGATAACTTGAACCATTAACTGTTAGATGCCATGACACCTTATGTATAATTGCCCTGGTTAGGATTTTGAATGGGAGGGGGGGGGGGGAATTTCCTGTACAAATGAATGCTGACCCAATTATCAGGAAGGACATTTGCAGAAAAAGGCCTGATCAACCAACCCTACTTAAACAGACCCGTAAAGGGGGCGATACCTATAACCTGTGCCGTAGGGTGTTTTGTATACAAACCCCTATAAATGCTGCATGCCACTCAACAGGCCTGATTGTGGTCCTAAAAAAAATCTGTTTTTGTTTAAGTTGGCGAACGGAGGGAGCCGAGGGGGCAAAGCCCCCCGAAGCTCCTGGGTTTTAACCATATCAGAGGGTAAAAATTGGGTTTCTGAGGCATATAATTGTATGGGTTTTTTCTAAAATTGTTTTTCATTTTTAATGCATGCAACCCCTAAAAAGTTAGCACTTTCTTAATTTCCCCACTAACAAAAATTTTCTTGCTCTTTTTATGATGAAATATCATCATCCACTTCCGGAAATGTAAAAAAAAAAATTAAAATTTATTTTTTTTAGTAGAAAAAAATTGGAAAACCGATTTAAATCGGGGAATAATCAGGCCTGCACTCAAGTACTGAGTCCATTGGCTATGTGGTGTGATGTGAACTTTTAATATCAAAATTCACTTCATGAATGTAACCCAAACAGGACCAATGCATGCTACATGTAGGCTATATATTATTATTAAATGACATGAGGGGTGATTTGTAAATATCGTTTGGAACAGGACAGTGCCGAGTACCATAAACTGTCGCTATCTAACAGTCATGTGATTTGCCAAGCGCAAGTAGGGATCAAACTTTTGTATTGTTTTATTTTCAGTTTCTACTTGGATTCTATATAAGCCTTGATCAAAACGATATGTATGATTAAAATTTGGATTTGCTATATGTCATGATTTCACTGGATATTGAGTGATTGAAAGCAAATTGGAAAGACCTGACTAAATTGGTGTATGTAATCAACTTGCGCACTAACTTTTAAAGCCATGTTGTAACATTTCCATTAAAAAAAATGGATTTTTGTTTCTTTTTCACAAAATGTTAGTTTTCACCATCAGATATATTTGTCCAAAATCGTAGATTTGTATCTTAGTTCATCAAAATACATTACATTACATTACATTACATTAGTGTAAACATCTAGATTTTTAGACAAATTGAGGATGGGCTCATGAGAAAATGTTATAACAATATGGCTTTAATCAAGTTTGGCTGCAAAGCACCTAAAAGGCCCAACATGCAGTATAAAAAGAGATCTACATATCATTCCCAACAAAATAACACACAGTACTTTGGATTTGGAACAAAAGTTGCAGAGACATATTTTGTAATCATAATCCATTATTTATCACTATTTCCAAAGTCTTATTGTTAAATGCGTATCAGAACATTTGATTCCCGTATAAACAGACAATATACATAGCAGGATTATGGTAACTTTTATACAGTTTACATGTAAAGCCTGCACAAAAAGTAACTTAGCTGTTATAAATACGCCTATAGATTCAGAACTAATAATTGTTTCCACAATATTTCAACATAGCGAGAAGGATGATTTATTTACACGCATTTTGAGACCCCAATCGTCAAATGTCGTTCAATATTAACAACACAGTAGTGCTTTTACAGAAAAATACCCGAATTTAAAAGTTGCAGTTTACAGCGATCAATGGTTATGGTCGTGTGTCTTGAGCTCGCCACCAAAAAAAGGTGGCGACGTTACATTTTGCCAAAGTCGACTCAAAACAAATGATGATATCTCTGTCAAGCAAGAAGGTATTGTCATGCCTGTGGTCTCATTTTATTGCTAAATAAAATGCACTTTCAACCCTGTAAAAAGAAATACTTGAACTTGTTTAATACTAACACTGTGCTTCATAGAATTCGGAATGGGCAGGGTGGCGGTGGTGGGGATGTGGTGGTGGGGATGTGGTACACACAAACTCTATGGGATTGGTATTTTTAGTGCGTAATCTGCTTCTGTAAAGGTTGTAAATTGGATTTGGACTCTATTTAGCATCTAAAACACTCATGGCCTTACAGCTAAACAATTCTACAAATTGTTTTTAATAATTTATGATTGCTTTAGTCTAGAAAATACAAACTTTTCCATACAAAACTACCCGTTGTCATATTAAGGTGGTTATGGAGGCATTATAAAAGTGCTCTAAACATGTTTTAAACAGATTAATTGAGTAGAGCGAAGTACACTGATCAATATACCTTTTGTTGGGAGTCAATCGGACATACGGTTTTCAAAATATATCAATTTATATTTTCTTTGTATCTTATTGTTTTTATCAATAATCAATCAAGTTAATGAGCTAAATTGACTGGAGAAGCTCATTTACATATAATTTTTGCCAATATTGTGCTAAAAATCCATGCATAAATGTTCAGGGTACTTTTATTTTGCATAATTTTGCCTAAAACTTAGTCAAAGTGTTTCTAATATGTTCTAATGTATATATATGCAAATTAGAGGGCTAATTTGCATATTTGCATAATAATTAGAACATTTATGCAAAACACTTTGACCAAGTTTAGGGCAAAAGTATGCAAAATAAAAGTACTTGAACATTTATGCATTGATTTTAGCAAAATAGCAAAAATATTAAGTGGCAAAATTACATATTAATGAGCCTTTCCAGTCCTTTTAGCTCATTAACTATATTGATTATTGACAAAACAATAGGATACAAAAGAAAATATAAATTGATGTATTTTGAAACCGTATGTCCGATTTGCTCAAACAAAAAGCATATTGATCAGTGTACTTTACCCTACTCAATTAATCTGTTTAAAACAAGCTCAAAGCATTTTCTAATTTCTAGAAAATGCATCCAATACCACCTTAAACACTGTAGTAAGTAATGCAGATGTCTTCAAAATCTAAAAGTTACTGTAAAATTTTAATTATTTATCCTATCATAGTCAAAGTATAGATTTTCTGAAGGGAAATTTGACGAGGAATCTAAATATGGACATATTTTTTCTGTATGGGTTAGGGGGAAAATGTTTAGGTTCAAAATATGTTGAATTGTAGAAAAATCGAACATACTTTGGGACACCCTATATTCCGAGATTACCAAACAGCTGTGATTTTGGTTTCTTCCAAAGTCAGTTGGCTCTCCATATCCTCTAACCAAATGAATGTTGTTTACTTCCAGTTTATTACTGTAAGTTGGTAATAAGCAATGCATTGAGTGACCCATTTTTTATCAAAATCTTTTTCATTCCACCCTGTATAACTTGCAGGTCACCCTGTATAATGAGTTGAAATGTATATATTTGAATTGCTTATGCCTTCAGCTTTCCAAAAATGTATACTTTTGCTAGTTTAGGGTTGGTGATTGTCAAGATAATCTAATTAGAAACCCGGTTGGTGTAAAAATTCATAATATTTGTCATGTAACGCTAAGGGTGGCGAGTTCAGGACACACGACCTTATATAATGCCAGCACTGTAAACATGTAAAGCCCGCCATTATCTTCGCGCTTACTTCAAATCAATACAAATAACTGCAACTTTTAAATTGGGGTATTTTTCTTTCAAAACACTGCTGTATTGTCAATATTGAACAAAATTGGACAAATGGGGTATCAAAATGCGCGTAAATAAATCATCCTTCTTTTTATGTTGAAATATTGTGAAAACAATTATTAGTTCTGAATCTATAGGCGTATATATAACAGCCGAGTTACTTTTTGTGCAGACTTTATATACTCTTAATAATAGCACTGAATTGTGTAGCATCTAAACTCTCAAAGTATAGTACAAACAAAAATATAACAATTAAATAAACTGAAATGCATTTCAACAAATCTTTCAATATTTCGTGATACAGGGCATTCAAATATCTGTTTTGGACATATTACATGTGTAATATTTCCAGGTGTTAGGCTCTACATTGTCGATTGCCAGCAGATGGATCTGTTGGTGTTTAGTGTACAAACCCCATAAATGCTAAATGACACTGTGTCCATTGGCTATATATTATGATGTGAACTTTTAATCAAAAATCACTTCATGAATGCATTTCAATTGTGCCGCTTTTACACATGTGCATATTATGCAACGATTCCGAGAACAGCACAAGCATTTCAAGGTTATGCAACCTAAAATATGCAGTGACGTCACTACTAAACTAGGAAAGCCTCAACTCGGCCTTGTTTGCATGTTGCCCATGGGAGGTCATATACCTCAAAATTGTTTAGCCATGCACCAGACAAAACTTCTTATTGCATGCTGCCACCCAATCTGTATAAACGAGCTAATAAGTGCACCACGCACTATAATAAGACCGAATTAAAAAGACTAGTATGATGTTCTGTCAACCAGACCAAAAATTGCCGTACTGCGCAGGTAAGCAACCAATCACGCTGTGCCTTTTCCCTGACGTCATTAGCAAACCAGTCTTTTTAATTCAGTCTTCAATAATACATGTACAGCGTGCACTTTATTGTTAACCATTGTAAGGCCGCACACACCATTGTAAGGCAAAAAAAAAAAAAAAAAAGGTTAATATTGCCCTTTCTGACGAAATCTAACTATATCCAATTTCCTCAAGTTTACATATGTGGAATCATTTTAAATGATGAAAGTTGCTTTATTGTGCATTTTAAGCCAGCATCTATGACTCAATATATGCAAATACTGCTATCACTAATACACTTCAATATAAAGTTTAAGGAAATCGGATTGAGACAATTTGTGACCATCCACCACAAAGTGGTAGTAAAGTCGGCTCTAGGTCATTTTCTGTTTATTGCAGATCTTGAAAGAATTCAATTTCAGCTTTAAAATGACACCTCAACCAGCTTCATTGGACATTTGAAAGTGAAGTTATGGTTCATCAAAGGTCAAATTCCTAATATATTTTTCATAGAAATCCATATACTGTTTTTGATTTATCTCAAAATGGAAAATGCCGACTTTACGACCAGTTTGTGGTGATGGGCACATTTATCTACATTTTAACAAATCCTGTTTCTTCTACTAATCAAAAACATGGTTACCAAGAGCACACTTTCCAGTTTGATAGACAGACATACATGTGCACAAAGAATCAACATGCACCATTCATCACAGCACCAAGGTACAAGAGCAAATGTACAAAATACAATACAAAATTATAGTATAGTTACAAGTTTTGAAGAATAGCATCATTTTCCAACTTTGCTCTTAAATTAACTCCCATCTTATCAGCCTGCATCTTTAGAGATTTCTCTTTAGGCTATTAGGCTATTTCAGTTTAAATCCACACACCCCATATGGAAGACATCTTCAACCCATCTTTCATCTACACCCCCAGTGTGGGAGATAAAGGTCATGTCTTCCCAGGGGGTGTATGGAAATCAACTGCAATAGCCCAATCATTCAATTCTCGTTAATTATCTGTGTAGCATTTGATTGCGAAAATATTTTTAGGAGACGATTCTCAGATTCATGACAAAAAGGTGTAGAGGTGTATGTAAGAAAACTCAAAATCAGGAATTTAAAAAACAAGTAAAATAATTCAAAATCGGCAGAGTGTTAAATTACATATGCGAAAATGCTCACTTTTGCAGTACTGCTTTTTGGGCAGTCGGTAATATCATAGTTAATCTCATGGTGCACAGCTTCCAAATTGCAAGCATTCAGTCAAAATTAGTGACGCTAGACATGCCTGCTTGACTACACACAGGCAAAAAAAAACACTACAGGCCTTGTCGTTTGAGGCGAGCAATCGCTATCCCTCGTCACCGCTCGCCCAAACCCGATTTCTAGTGAGCGATTTTCCACTCGCTATAGACACTAAATATTGCTCACTGCGAATCTCCCATAATCAGCCAATTCAGCATTTTATTGATTCGGTAGCCCCCTCCAAGCAGAGAAAGTCACATATTTTGCAGTACTTTGAGCGCATTTCAACATAAATACCGCTTTAAGTTCAAAGCTCTATTTGATTATACCCAAAATAGTGGTATTTGTGTAAATTCGACCACTCGCCTAGCATCATGCTAGCATCATGCTTTAAAATTTAGACGGCAAGGCCTGCACTTATAGTCTATGGATATTACTTACTTTTTACATTTTGATATGTATTCAGTACTTTCACAAGGTAACATGTGATTTCATATGAGATCATATTGAACTATCTATTAGGCAACAGAAAACTCCACCCTCTTCTACAGGCCTGACCAACCCAGATTTTGCATTTTGAGGATTACTTTTTTAGCTGTTTAGCCTATTCCTTTTAACTGAAAAAAAAATTGGGTAACATTATTTTCAAAATATGTTTGTGAATATTTTTTTTTACGGATTCTTCAACCTTTTTGTGATTTTTAGGGTCATTTAGCCTCTTCCTGAAAAAAGACCAACCGACCCCACTTGACAAGTCCGTCTGATTTTTTTCATCGCCGTAAACATAACTTTTCTACTTAGTACTTAACTATTTCTAAGTATAATCACATAATATACATTCAAAATCTTCTTAAGTATTTACAGAACATACAATCTTATATACATCTTTTTATGTACAGAAAGACTTGTTATCTTCATTACTATCAAAACACTGAATGAACTGCTATCTTATATTTCATAACAAACATTTGTATAAACAATTTATTCTATATATGCATAATTTTAGACAATGCTGTGTGGCAGTTAATTGATCTTAAAATTAAATGGGACATTTCAGTTGTAATCCATACACCCCCTATGGAAGACATGACCTTAATCTTCCATAGGGGGTGTATGGATTTCAATTGGAATAGCCCAATCTGAATACCATCCAATATATTTGGCAATTTGAACCCTGTTATCTTGTGATGCACAGCATAAACACTAGCAGACCTACACTTGCAAACTTCATGACTATACAATGATCAGCGAGACTTGAATAGAATGTCATACACACAGCTGAATGCAACACTTATACACAAACTGTGCTTTGCATGACGACACACACTTTTGTGAATTTATATAGGCATAAACTGTAAATTGATGCTTGCTGTAACAAAAGCTAAATAACTGTCGCTTATTACAAGCCGATTGTAGTATATAGTTATGAATTGAACGTGGGCCCATTTCACAAAACTATATGACTTATCTTTAGTTTGGTTTACCAATTTGTTTAAATTATGATTAAAATCCCTATTAAATTAAACTCAGGATTGATAAGCCTTTGTGAAATGGGCCAAAATCAAGTACTTGTGCATTGCTAATATGCATGCAGGTAAAATAACAGTGTATATTCCAAACTAATCTACTAAATATTTCATAACAAAATATGTTCATCAAGGTGATTGTTTTTCTTGTAAGGTTTCTATCATTGTCAAATACCACCCAGGTCTATACTTATACTACTGAAATTACAACACAGTAGCCTATAGGGTGCTGTAATACATTTATGCACAACTTGAAAATTCAATGTCCGAATCAACAGAATTTTAGAATTAAGCTTTTTCGTGGATATACATTGAACCATACCCTAAAAACAGGATGATAAAATCACACAATACCCTTTTAAGGGCAGTGTAATGGGAGAGAACATGGACCTTTTCGAGCATCATTATTTCTGAATTATATGTCAAAAGTATACAGAACTATACATTTTTGGAAAGGAAATGAGTCAAGGAATCCCATGGTGATGTCAGATTTGTTCAAAAATCTTGAGTTTTTGAAAAAATCACAAAAATTCACTTTTTACCCCAATTTTTTGTGACAACTTAGAAAAAAAATCCGTTCGAGTAAAAAAAAAATCAGTTAGCTTTTCATAAAGAAGAGACATGAACTGAGGGTAGGTTTTTTTTTAATTTTATTGAAATTTGTCTCTTTTTTTTTGAAATATTGAAAAAACATGTAAAAAAAAGCAATTTTGTCACTCTATTAAGCTAAAAATTGCACAGAATGGTGTATATTTTTGTTTAAAACAAATATTTTGAAAAAATGAGAAAACCTTCCCTAGGCTTTGATGTACACTAAACGATAGTGCAAAAAGTTTACCTTTTGCTTGCATATTTTTCGAGTCAAATTCGGGCGTGAACGAATGTGTCTTCCATTACTCTGGCCTTAACCTGGTCATAGGTGCTATGTAGCAATAGGTCTTTAATTTGTTTCATCTTGAGTTTGGTATTGACATACTGGGACCAGCATATTTTGCTTGTCACAGTATCGAATGGCACAAGCTAACCTAATCCCTCAGAGTGTACATAGGCACACATACAAGGGCTGATTGTTGGCATGCATGCTTGTTATAGTCTGTATATCTACCTCGAGTCACCGGCACTAGCTTTGAAGTTCAGCGTGTGCTGCGTTGGCTTAGGGTGGTTCCTTGTGTGTACATATGCAGCACTTTGATCGTGCACATAAATGTACACGCACCAAAGTAACGCTAAGCTAACGCAAACACGCTGAACTTCAAAGCTAGTGCTGGTAACTCTAGGTAGATATATAGACTATAGTGGCAAAACCTTGTAGAAGCAAGTTCTGACTGATGTCACTATACCAAATTCCAGATGAAACAAAATGTAGGATACCTCTCCTGCTATGGCAGCCAACCATTAAGTTGAGATTTATGGTTAACCCAACGAGTTCATTAACTCTCTCCACAAGGGTGTCAACTGCAGACGACAATTTTTTTTTCTTCAAAAATATCCGAGTTGTACATTTTCATGACCATATTTGGAGTCAGCATGAAAAATACATTGAAATGAGAACAAACAAGCCTAGTATTGGCTCCGAGGCTCTTGAGATAGCTCTTGATATTTGGAGAAAATATCCCAAAACTTTTTTAAGTAATTTTTACTGGCGAGCACGCAGAGCATAATGATCACAGGTTGCTCCCATTGAAGTATACCCATACTCCCCTCCCTTCTCTCTTGGTTGCCAGCATCTCACCATGTCCACTTTGCTTGCAATATCTTTGTGAGGGCAAACTCTTTCATGTAATATTGTTTGTAGTTCTTTACACTTAAACACGTAACTACATGACAGAAAGTGGTTCTGGTGATCCTGATTTACCACCGTCGTTAAAGAATGGATCATCTCCCTCCAAGCTGGCAGAATCTGTCTCTTTTGGGCTTCGTGGAGTCTTCTTTTTCTTTTTCTTCTTGGTTGGTTTTATCATAGCAGGTAATGCTGGATTGGCACCACCTTCACCTATAATACAAAAACACTAATTGTTAAGAGATGTACAAGCAAAACAACAGATTGGGGCTATTCCATTTGAAATCTGTCCCAACCCTGTGGAAGATTAAGAAAAGTCTTCCACAGAGGGAGTCAGTGTTGGAAATAGCTGGTATCGTGTAGCAAAATGCAACACAATTTTATCAATTTGCTACACAATTTTAGAGTTGAGTAGCATTTTTATGCCATAGACTTGCACACTGAAGTATGTGAATGTACCAAGAGAAAAGTAATGAAAGCAAAATTTTGCTACGCATAAACAATGCTTAATTCCAACACTGGAGGGAGTACATTTTCCAAATGGATTTGGCTAAGGCCAAAAAAAAAAAAAAATGTTTGCTTGCCCTCGAATGGATTTTAAAAATTGGGTCGGTCGGTTGGGAAAAGGTTTTTTTTTTTTTTTTTTCCTTTCCGTTTCCCAGAAACAGACATGGCGAATACCGAATGCAATTAATGGTTCAAGCATTTCCGTAGCAGCAACATCACGCCATGGTCCAGCATCTGTGCTCGCCACTTGCACCTTAAACAATTGTAGCTCTTCTACATGTAGGCCTACGTTTAATGAAGTGTACAATTCTCCTACATGTAGTGTTTTATGCTTTTCAAAACTATCATATTAATCAGCGTGTTCGGTCCCTTGCTTCACCTGTACAGCTAGCGCTACTCGTGTTGTGTCCGCCATGTTTAAAGTGAAATCATATTTATACCGAGCGATGTGTGCTCTTAATAAAAGTAGCCTCAACAAACATGTTGAAAAAAATAGTGCAATGTTACTTCCTAGTCGATACGAACAAATATCATGAATCTAAATATTTATAAACAAGAAATGAATATCTGGTACAACTGTTTTCAAATTTTATCTACTTTTACCATATTTTAACATCTGCTATATTGTATCCATTCTTGCACGATATGCACGGTTATATTTTGCCTGTAAATAAACTCATCCCTAGATCGCCGTCCGAAATGTGCAGGTGGATAGCAAATTGTATTAGAGCTTAGGCGCTGAGGTGGTATCTGAAATTGCGGAACCCGACAGTTAGGTACAGCCGGACACGTAAACATGCAGGATATGGTATTTTACAGCGTTTCTTTTAAATCATCGTTTTTCAGGCGAAAAATACATGCCATTTTTGGGAAAATCGCATAAAAAAAAAAAAAACTTTTTCAAAAAAAAAAAAAGTTCTACGGTCGGGACTGCCGAGACGGTCGGTCGGACGAGGGCAAGCAAACAACTTTTTTTTTTTGGCCTAAGGGTATTTATTTTGAAAGTCATACTCCCTCTGTATATGGCTTTAGCTTTATCTTCCACAACTAGAGCGAGTATTTCAAATAAAAATTACCCAATTTCCTACCAATACTCCCTCTGATAATATGCCTACTAAATCTTTCACAGGGGGAGTGTGGAATTCAAATAGAACAGCCCATTGAATGAAGCCGACTTACAGAAAACTAGAAAAGCATGGAGATAGCATCCACCCCATAACATCACTTTGTACATTTAAATCATCCCATATAAATGTCAGTTTATACATACGTTGTACGTACATACACAAAACCCCACAATGTAGCTCTGGTAAGTATGTAGGTGTGTGTAAGTAGAGGTGGTGCGTTAGCGTTTGCCGGAAAACAAGGACACACAACATTTCACATTCAAACCGTGCAGCTCTCTGCAATATAATGGGGGACTGTCCTCTGTTCAAGGAGGAGCATAGGAGGACCATAATCAACATTTTTAACCCCTCCCTAACAAAACTAGGACATCATTGAACTGTTGGGTTGTTTTCTTAGGGAAATTAGTCAACAATGACTGTCACATTATCTGAACCATTCTATTGGGCTATTCCTGTTGAAATCCATACACCCCCTATGGAAGACATGATCTTAATATTCTACACAGGGAGTGTGAATTTCAAATGCAGTTACCTGAATGGGTGACTCCATTTGAAATCAACACTCCCTGTGTGAGAGATCAAGGTTGTGTCTTCAATAGTGGGGTGTATTGATTTCAACTGGAATAGCTTATTGCATAAATATTTAGTTAGCTTACCCATATGACCTCCTAAAGGTGGTAGTGCTGACCCCCTGACCCCTGGACCTCCAAGAGGGGGTAGATCCCCCAGAGATGACCTAGGTGATGATACAGACTCTGAAGGTGATGTAGGTTCTTCACTACCATATGGAGGAGGAACTGTAGGAGGAGGAGGCTGATGAGTGTCAATAGGTGAAGGCACTGGTTTAGATTCCGGCATTCGGATAGGTTCTGGGCCATTTTGATTGGTATCTGTCCTGTGTTTCGATGACTCTGGTCTGGGGATGGAGAGAGTATTATTTTAACAAAATATAAGTTATTGGTAGGTACATATTTTCTATTTACCCTTCACATTGATGAAGGGTTAGTTAGTTCTTATAAACGGCACATTCCTGCCATTGATGGGGTGAACATCAATATTATTAAGAATGGTCTACATGTATATTCTCGTCCTTACATGTGCCCAACAGGCATATTGACCAACCAACTTTCTGTTGGCAACTACTACCTTTCTGGCCCTTTCCTCCATATTAAGGGCTGGGGTATGAACGTTTGGACAGTATTTATTTTGGGACATCAGAGCACATCAGACATATCGAATTGCATTCTGAATACGAAGAATGTCATTCTGATATCAAATAATTTTGATTTTTGAAATTCGCAATTTAATACACATTTTATGGCAAATCATTAAAAATTGATATTTTTGTTATTTAACAGTACTTGAAGTAAACTTTATAAATCTGATGATTTATACTTAATGTGTATGTATGTGGGATGAAAAGCCGACGATCAATTGAAAATTTTGACCTTTCGTATTGAAGATATTGATTTTTTCCCAAAAAGACCTTTTTTAAAAAAAAGTTTTGGGAAAAAATCAATATCTTCAATATGAAAGGTCAAAATTTTCAATTGACCGTCGGCTTTTCCTCCTGCTACATACACTTTAAGAATATATCATTAGATTTATATAATTTACTCGAGGACTGTTATATATCAAAATTTGAAAAATATCAAATTTTATAATTTGTCATAAAATTTGTATTATATTGTGATTTTCAAAAATGAAAATTATTTGATATCAGAAAGACATGCTTCGTATTCAGAATGCAATTCGATAGGGTCCGAGGTGCTCTCATGTCCCACAAAAATACTGTCAAAAGCATAATAACGCTCATTTTAGATCCCTTAAACATGTTTGTTTATTTTTATTTGTATTAAACTGTTTTTGATGTCTTTTGCGGTTTATTATAATGATTTTTTATGGAAATAAATATGACTACAATTTTTAAGCCATTGTCGGGGTTGATACTACTTGATACAGACCTTCTAGATGGTGTACTTGCTGTCTCTTGGTCAAAGAAATCTCTAGAACTTGATTGTGGGGCCATCTTTCTAGTCTTTGTTGGAGATGATCTTTCCTCTGGAATTATCAATAAAAAAAGGTACAAATTACGATAATTTACCAATACTAGTGAAGTCAAAAAGTGTGGAATTAGAAATACCACATCAATTTACGTTGCCATTTTAGTGATAAAGGATAACACACTTATTGGCAAACACTTATTACATATTTTGTTTCAAAAGTGAATGACTGTGCAGCTTGGATGACTAAAAATAGGCCAAAAATGTGAAAAATATCTCACTTCCGGTTCAATTTCCAGGCTGAAATTCAAAAAAGTCGCACACATGTCACCTTGTATTGTCAAGATTTATCAGTAAATGTGGGATAAAATATTTTAACACAAAAAAAATATGATTTCCTTAGTTCTTTAAATAACAATTCTTCTATATTGAATTTGCACATATTTTGCGCAATTATGAGGTTTAAAAAAAAATGCAATGGACATCAAAGACGCAAAAAAAAGGAATAGATGTCAAAAACACAATTTTGAATGAATAATGCGCTCTGGCAAATGTCCTATTCTTACGTTAACTGGACAGCTTCAGCACACAGCTTCTGTACTTACCCAATTTTTGTCCATCCACTACTAGCCTGGCTCCTTTAGCAAGCCTCTCACACATCTGAGCTATATGTTTCTTGAGTTTAGTTGGGTCAGTAGTCATGGTAAGAGGTGACGGATTGACTGCTTGATCTTTGGCTGATTTGGCTAGGCATGTCCTAAGAAGTTGACTGATGGAGGCATCAACACTCTCCTCCCAACCCTGCAATGAATATGTCAAAATACAATAAGTTAAAATGTAGGTGAACTGATTCTTTTATGATATGAAGTTCCTTCAAATTTATATCAAATATTATCCCTGCCATGCATCCACATAAAACAAATAAGAACATTTTCACATTAAAAAAAAATAATGTTGAAGCAAATTTGTAACTTCCAATAGGCATTATATGAAAGCATAAAAGTCGCAAGTTGGTAGTTTCGAGACCCCTGGCTGCTTAACAGATCTTTGTTTGACACACACCTGTACATGCCAGTAGTATGTCCTTTGTAAATGGGGCACATCATGCACATTACACTCATTCTGTGACAGCAGGTCACATTGTGTTTCATGATTTCTTCAGAGAGGATTAGGATGTCATATGTGGAACTTTACAACACAAAATAGCACAAGCCAGCATGACCTTCATCCACACTGCAGTCCATGTCTGGAATAGACAGACAGTGTACTTGGTGCGATCAGTCCTTCAAGAGCCAGGTGCATCACCAACTTTCAGGATCTTTAAGTAGCTGAGGGTTCTGTACCACTTTCCTGAGCTGTTGTGAACCACTGATTTGCCCATGAGAACTACTAATAGTGCTCTTTTGACTATATCTATGCTTGACCCGGTTATACCTTATGGCTTTTGTTCACTCTAGCATATTATTTTAAAAAATAAAAGCAGCAAACTAACCTGCTCTCCATCTATTTGTACATGAGGTGAGAGGCCATTTTCTAGCACCTTGAATTCACTATCAGTCAGATTATACATGAGTCTCAGCATTGTGTTCAGTATACTTGTTGCACAGCTTAGACCTAATGAGCACCGCACAAGAGCTTTACGCCCTTCCTCCAAACCATCTGCTAACTTCAGGATCTATTTCAAAAGAAAACAATCAATGTGTGGTGATCCGCATCGTTATTAACATACAAACAGCAGTGTATGAAATTCAGCGAAAACCCAATTAGACAGCAGAACACACAAAGTTCAAATGGATTTAGTACCGTAACCAACTCAATTTAAAATGCACCCTTCCTCTATGGAAGATCTAGGTTGAATCTTTCTCAGAGGGTGTATGAAATTAAAATGGAACTGCCTAATGTATTTATTACATTTGAAATTCATACTCCCTCTGTGGAAGATATTTTCAAAATCTACTATGATTTTAAATGAAATAGCCCATTTTTATCTCTTTTCATGGTAAAATGCTTTTGAAAGTAGGCACAAATGCCAGTTAGAAAAGTTTGCACAGGGCACTACTTATAGAAGGGCATTAATTAGATTCATTATTTTGTCATCGTAGGAGCGCCACATGACTGCTAGTAATAGATAGATACTTACTTGTCTATATGTCCCATCCAACAGTGTATCAAGATTAGCCAGTGGTGCAGGTGTCTTGTCCTTAAATCTTGTTAGTAATCGTCTCTGAATTGCACGGAACTGTTTGGCCCTCTGGTCCAACAGACTCTTGTATCGTTCACCATTTAATCTCAGCTGTGAAAAAGAAGTTAGATCAACTAGTAAATGCCATGATCATTAAAAGGTGTACCAAGACCAAAGAGTATATCATTTTTACATATTTTCAAATTCTGTCATTTTGAATTGAACAAAATTACAATTAGTTTTTCAAATAATTCAAAGCTTCGCATATGGATTTTAAAAAAAATGTTTTAAGCGATTTTCTTGTTATCTTCTTCATATACAACTCCTAACTGTTATCCTCATTATACAATATCTTAAACAAGGATGTGTGTGTGTGTCATGGAAACATGGGACATGCCTGTGTCAAGTAGAGCATCAATTTCCTAAATGACACACAGAAGAGCATAGCCTAGTGGTTCAAGTTTCTCACAGTCAGTTTTGAAAAGAGTAGGGTGTTTAGCCCTGACTGTCCCAATCTATGTACAGACATGATAAAGGAAGTGAACCGATTCTGATTTCCACCATAACAAACAGGGCTTTAAGACTAGGTAAAAAGTGCTATACAGATCAAAATATGTATGTATGACAAGACCTTCAACTATTTCCCTATTTTAAAAACTTATATTTGATTACTTCATTTAATTCAACCTTTAATGCTGACACAACCATGTTTTACCTCCTGTGTCAAATGTAATGAAATGCACAAAATGACACCCCATAATATTAAAGTTGTCATGCAAAACACACAAAGATTCTCACCTCAACATGTGTATCTATAAGTTCAAAGTACTCTTGTAAAGGTAGCTGGCCAGTATATGACACTTCAAAGTCTTTAACTCCTACATTGCGTTGATATATACACACACGTTCAAGGAATTCCTTCAGCACTAACCACATGCCTTCAAATACATCACACTGTAATCTGTAGCGCTCTGTATAAAAAAGAAACAATGAAACTTTTTTCACTAAGGAAAGCAGGTGCAAATGCAAAAGAAAGCAGGTCTTCTGGTTACTGCAAGGTGTGAATATATTGGGCATCAACCATTCTCAACAGAATCAAATGCCCGGGGGGGCACTCACATTTCCCAACTATACGGGTATGTGCCGCGGCGACGACCCCCTTTTTCAGAGCCGCTAGCCGTTCCTTAGACCCTCTGAATTCATTGATTGCCCGCTCTGAAGCCCGAAATTTTTCTACCCGTTCCCTAGACCCTCAGATCATCGATTTCCGCTCTCATTGGCATCTTGACAGGCGTGTTTTCTCTCCTACTATTTCAAGCCCAAAAGCTACTTTTGCGAGCCCAAAAACGTCAAAGGGAATTTTCCATAAATTTCTTCCCCATTGAAACACATTGTATTAGGAATAAGGTGAACTTTGGGCGGGATTTTGGGCTCCTTTAGTAGTGGCAAAACTGGTTTGTTGTTATAAACAGCACTGCACTGCGGCCGCGATGCCGATGCCTTCAGCTGATGAACATTTTGCTAGAAATAAATGATTTTGAGATCTCTTTTGGGAATAAAATTGCCAAATATGAGGAAAAGTACCTCAAATAATTGTGTGCACATCCTTGCAGCTGGCCATAACAGTGAATTAAAAGGTAATTTACGATCTACTGGTCTAGTGGAATGGTGTCAAATTCTGCACACTTCACTCAATCATCTCATGCAGTTCAATGTAGTCAAAATGTTTTTCTTTTCGGCACTGAAAAAAATATTCCTGTGGGTTTGTTTTTATGGTGGGCTTTTTAAATGCTGCTAGCTGCTGCTATAATTATCAGTAGGCTAATAGCATAGATTGTAGGCCTGCAGGGTCTAGTAATTTTGATTGAATGCTGTTTTGTTTTGCTGAGATTTTCATCGTAATAGGCCAAACCAGACCTATTTTGCATTAAATTTAATGGTTTTCCTGATTTAATAACTTAATGCACAATTCAAAGTGAAATCGATTCCTTCAAAAATCTGGCAAAAACGCAACAAAATTGAACCCTGGTTTGGCCTGCATGGTTTAGTTGCGAGATTTTTCAGATTTTGGCAGCTGATGATGAGCGCTGATCAGTTCCCAAGACCCCCCTTTTTGCCGGTCAAACAGTTCTCAAGACCCCCCTTTTTGACCGACCGATCAGTTCCCTAGACCCCCCTTTTTGACCTGCCGATCAGTTCCTTAGACCTCAAGTTCGAAACTGGCGGTGGCACACCCCTACCAAAAAAAAAAGTTGAGTGCCCCCCCCGGGATCAAATGGTGTCAGAGAGTGTGAGTACCATATTATACAAGTGCTCCCTATAAACATGTTCAACACAGTTGAGTAGTAATCATTCATGATTGGAATTAAATCTTCATTTTAATCTTTTTAGTGTATGTGTATGGTAGTACACTATGTGTAGTAAGCAACATAAAATGCTTGGCTCATGTAACACAATAGAGTACCGAAGTGTGATGTCATAAAATTATCTTTTTGCATTTCAGCATTTTCATGACCATATTTCAGTAGAACATGATGAAAAACATCCACAGTCCAAATTTGGTGGGAATCGGATCAGGAGAGCCCGAGATATGGCTGCATGATACCTAATTAGCCCCATTGAAATCAGTGCCATATTGGCCTGGTTCTAACTGTTTGGAACCAGGCCAATTCCCCACCAAATTTGACTGTGGATGTTTTTCATCATGCTCCACCGATACATGGTATTCAAAACGCTGAAATGCAAAAAAGGTTTTCTGTGACGTCATCACTTCGGTACTCTAGGAGTTTAGAATAGTTTATCTTACTGTAAATAGGCTAATGTTGTATGTGTGTGTGTGTGTATGTATGTGGTTTATGTAAAATGCTCCGTCAGTTTCGATCCAAATGTCGCCAAATTCATACGGGAGATCGAGGAATATACGGGAAATTGCCTGGACTTTATTTGGTTGAAATCGGTCAAGAATTGGCTGCCAAAACAGTGAAAATATGGGTAAAAACAGGGTTTTTGTTATGAAAAGCGGCAGCTGGCATACAGCAGCGTCAGCGTCAGCGTGCGTAATCGCGCACTACGCCAATGCGCTGCGTAAAAGGCGCAGAGCCTAGCGACTTGCGAGCCAGAGACCAGTGGACATGATAATATTATAGAAAGAAGGAAAAATAAATAGAAAATAAAGGACAAAAAGGTACATGGACGGGTCACGGGATTATGATAACGGATGAACACGTCCGCATGTACACGCTATGAGAGGACGTAATAAATACGGGGACAAAATGTGTGTTGTATAAACAACATGAAGCGGTACCGAGGTACTATAAAGAAAAATGAAATGAAAATGACCAAAGAGGTACGAGTAATAGGCCAACGGTACATGGAAACGGAAAATGACAAGCTAAGCAGCAAAAAAAATTTTAAATGGGAACAAAATAGCCCTATGTAGAAGAAACTGAAAAGAAAGGAAAAAGGGAAATGTAAGAAGAGACAGATTTATATAAATAAAATGTACCTTTTCAATGATTCTACCTGTTCAGTAAATTCTTCCTGTTATAGTGAACGCTCGACTCACATTTACTCATCTAGCGGGGACCCGCGCGAAGCGTGGGTATCCCGCTAGTACATATAAATGCTATAGTAGTATACAAATATTAACTGTCTATGAGTGTGATGGTTAAAATATAATCACAAAGTGAAAGATAGGTTGTTCCATTTCAAGAACCAGAACAGAGAGTGGAAAGGAACAATACATCTTTCACCAAGTGATTATACTTCGACCATTAACCAAATTTAAGACAGTTAAAATTTGTTTTATATCGCTCATACATAATTTCCATTTCTTAAAAATTCTATTTTAGAATATGCATTTTTTCATCAACAGAACACCATGTTTTGTCATGACATGCTTCACATTTTGGGGTCCATCCCATAACTACATTGGCAAGTCTAAGAATCAGCGCATGGCCTGGCGGACACATACTACGGCACAGTTCTGTGAAACTATCACGCAGAGTGGCTGATGGTAAAAATGATTAATGGTAATCAACCAATGAACTGTCTAGAATTTATGTATGAGTGATATAATAGTGTTTAACACACAAAGACACACATCTCAACATAGGACTGGACTAACTCTAGCATTAAACTATAACTCCAGCAAAAAATTATTTTTGCAGTCTCTTTCTTAATGACTTGACTGTTACTGAATAGATTTAGAATAGGAATTTTAAGAGGAAATATTCTGTACTTACGAGAAGTCTTCGATGCTAATATTGTGACTTTAGGTCCCCCAATGATTTGCAGTCCTATAGCATTACCAGCACCTCCTGCATTTGGTCCAAGTAAATCTACGAAAAAGTATTTGTAAAATTGATCAAAAAGGATATTGATTTGTAGTTACAAAACTGTACTGAACTGTTTTGTAGTTGGGTTGAATCAGTAGCAGCAGTTATTAAACTGGTCTCAAAAAGAAACTTTTAATTTTTCACAAGGTCATATCTTAAAACCCTGTCCATAAAAATGATTCAAAATTGCACACAGGATTACTTTAATACTCTACAAACAGTTGTCCAACTGACAATACAAACAGTTGTCCAACTGACAAAACAGCAAAATGCACTGACATGGAACAACTTCCTGGTTAAAACTATAGTTGTTTGGGGCACAATATGTTTGTGTGAATGCAATGGATCGGAGAAAAGCCTACAGGGCATCACCCCCTAAAAAAAGTTGAAAATTATGATGAAATAATCATTTGTTAAACAAATATTTTCTATCAAAAAAATCTGCAAAACCTGAATCCAGAGAAAAACTTGAAATCCATAAAAAAATGGAAAACTTACATCCCTGTATTTCAATTGATTACGTTCACATGATCAAACTTGGTAAGTTTTGTTACTTCACACTTGCTAAATGGGATGCAGTGAACAAATCTTTTCAGAGCCACCAAAACTTTAACATTACCATAGCAGACAGACGTGATCTGCTTGTTCCCAGTGACCAACTCTTTTCATAGTCATCAGTAGGCAAGGACGGTCTACATGTTTCATTCTTAGGTACTTTGTCCTGAAGAAGTCAGCTCTGCTCCTAATGAAAGTTTGACAGTTCCTAACTTGTCCAACTGTGATCTCGCTAAAAAAACTCCACAATCTCATTTAGCATACCTACCTGGGAATATATCATTGAGATTAACAGCATTTTTATTGCTATCAACAGTGATCTTGTGTGTAGCTGTCTTCACAGGAGCACATGCTTTCACAACCAGTTTAACAGGTAGTCTGGAACTAGTTTGGACCACTCTGGGTGAACCTGCGATTTAAAAATAAATATTTATAGAGTATACTTGGGTGTGTGTCGTGAAAATATGCGATACTCAAGACATGTTGGTGTCATGCATAGTAAATTAAACTACACACGTTTATGGGTTAAGCTTAAGGCAAGTGGGATGATAGAATGTAGCCATTTAGCCATTTAAGGGGGTTCGAAACGATGTTTCTGGAAAACAGAAACTGAATTTAGAACCATTTGAATAGATTGAATAAGTTAAGCTAAATACACTGAGCAAAATAGTTTTTGTTTGAAGGAAATCGGACAAACGGTTTTTGAGATATTGCTGTTGAAAGATTCTTTGTATTCTATTGTTTTTGCCAATATATTGATGAAGTTAATGAGGAAAATTGGCAAAATGTGCTCATGAATATTCATATTTGCCAATATTATACCAATATCTTATGAATAAACCTTCATACTACTTTTATTTTATATGATTTTGACATGACACTTTGCCAATGTGTTTCTATGGCCTAAAACATTAACATGTGATTTTCCCGCCCATCTAATTTGCATATTTGCATAATTAATTAGCATTATACTTAAGGCTAATTAATTATGCAAATATGCAAATTAGATGGGCGGAAAATCACATGTTAAAGG